>NC_054699.1:46008690-46202404 GCF_016097555.1 Gigantopelta aegis | reverse complement strand
CTTCCGTTTTGTGAGTGATCCGCAACTGGCGTATCAAGTGTGTCCCCTTTGAGGAGTTACAGTAAGTCGTTTGCAGCATCACTTTTCATAAAACTAGTCATGCACAATCTATATATGTTTCCCCTACTCGTACTATAAAATTTCAAAGGATATAAAAAGAAAAACATCAAAAACTTCATCTCTCTTTGTAAACGTCTTCTTTTGTTCATGTCGTCTGCTCGTGTAAAGTTTTAATAGTGGTTATGTATCGCCGTCCAAAATGAAACCAAGACTATATACTGTTACAGTTATTTTACGTACAATTTCAAGAAACATGTATTATTTGTTTGTTAGAATATTTGTTTAATGAAATTTACACAGAAACGACTAAAAATTGAATATACCGACAGACTGATCGGTAACTACAGGTGATCCGGAAGTGATCCGGAACTGGCGTATCACCTGTACCTGTCAATTGGATGTCAAACATTTGGTAATTCTGACACGTAGTCGTTAGAGGAAAACCGCTACATCTTTCCTATCTTTTATCTACTTATCCCCAGATAGAAAAACACATACCACGTCATTTGATCAGTTGTGGTGTATAGGTTGGAACGAGAAAAATCCCAATCAGTTGATTGGATCCACCGAGATGGTCCGATCCTGCGACGTCAGCACCTCAAGCATTCACTCAACCGACTGTGCTAAATCCAGCGACCGCCCCCCCCCCCATAACCCCACAACCGCCCCACCCCTCCACATTCCCCCTCAATCTTTAAACAGTGCAATTAATCAATCGCATTTAATAACATACTCACCGTCAGTTTACCGTCCTACTTCAAGTTCTTAAAATTGCCGTATTCATGATCAACTGTCACTATCACGTAAATGACGTAATCGAATTTGACAACATCTGACGTCACACGTGATCTCCCTGGATGTCGCACAAGTTTGCTGCACACTAACTGTGACTAAGTCTTGTTCTGAGGTCGTAAATAATTGTCCGTCGCCAGGATTCCATTAAAGGGACAGATCGTAATTTCAACATTTGAAAATTAACACTAAGTTTAGTCAATCTACAAACCTTTAACACATTTGGATAAAGTTACAATTGAGTGAAACATGAGTCTGTGACTTCGAAATGGTGAAATACCCTAAAAAAAATAGACTAAAACTCGACTCCATAACTATTACTTCTCAGACGCACGTGCCCTTTTAAAAATATGAGAAATGCATTTTGTGATATTAAAAACACCAGGATGACAAAAAACACTTCGAATGTACAGACACTGATAATCTAAACCATACAATCTAAGTGAAGTATGAATTCAGTTATAAAAAATGGCTATAATAGTTAAAAGTATGCCTTAGTGTTTAAAAACTGGGGTATGCCCCTTTAATATATGACCAATACAACAACCATTACGGACAGTCCACCGATAGCATGCTTATTAAAGGCATATTGTCACAGACCACTGACCTATTTAATGGTCTAACAAAGTATTACCTGAACAAAAATAATTTGATTTGTCCCTATACGTACTTTATTCAACCATCTTCATAACCACCATACTCCATTTATTAATGATATTTTGTAAAAATAATTAATTCAAAAACTAAAATTGCCGAGAGGGTTGACATGGATTTCACTCCACCATGGTTCAGTTAAAGTGATGCAATAGCTAGATTTTGTTTCCAACAATTAATGTAATTTTTAGTTATTATCCATTTTCAGAGAAATAAGGTCGTTAAATCCGTGACAGTATGCCTTTAATACGTTCAATATCAAAGAGTCGTGGCACTGTAAAAGTGCGTCTAAAATGGTGTTTTGGGGGCGGGATTTAGCTCAGTCGGTTGAGTGCTCGCCTGAGGTGCTTGCGTCGTAGGATCGAACCACCTCGGTGAATCCATTCAACTCATTGGGGGTTTTCTTGTTTCAACCAGTGCATTACATCTGCTCAAAATACGTGGTATCTGCTTTCTTGTCTGTGGGAAAATGCATATAAAAGATTCCATGCTACTAATGGAAAAATGTAGCGGGTTTCCTCTGATGTCCACGTGTCGTAATTACCAAATGTTTGAAATCTAATAGCCGATTATTAATATTTTAATTTTTAAAAAAAGTTTGGATCATTGGTTAGCCTGTATTTAAAACATCGTAGTCAGTGTTAAAGTTAATATTGTGTTTGTCGACACCACTAGAGCACATTGATGTATTAATCATAGATTAGCCTACTGAATGTCAACCATTTGGTAATTTTGACTCCTAGTCTTCAGAGAGAACCCGCTACTTACCTTTTCTTCTTTTATATGCAATTTCCCTAAGACAGGACAGCACATACCACAGCATTTGATATACTAATCTTAGTGTACTGGCTGAGTTAGATCTACTTCCCATGTCACGTGTAAGACCATTTTTTACTAATAATTCCGGCTCCCATCCAGACCAAGTTTAACGACTCATTGGGTAGGTTTATTAAGGCCAAGACCGTTTAAATCCACTCGGGCAGATACAGGCTGTTTCTAGGTACAACTTACATTATTCGAAAATACACTAACAAGTTTCATTGTTTGACATGACAATCTTCCCAATAAAGGTAGCCGTATCAGGCCCGTAGCATGGTGGACATTATTGGGGGCGGGGGGGGGGGGGGGGGGGGGGGGGGGGGCAATTGAATGAGCGCCGAAGGCGAGTTATTTGGGGGGTCCGGGGGCATGATTCAAAGGTCAGAGTTGAAGGTGCACTAAAGTTTTCATCCCACGGTAAATTTCTGTAATTTAATTTGAACTAGCGTCAGTGTACCAACTACCATTGTGCTTCACATATGTGCGAGGTCCTACTAAAACTAGCATGACAATTTTTGTGCGGAACTAGGGTGGTCATACACGCTACCTGTTATGTCTGAAACGAGCAGCTTAAATATCAATTTCTTCTGATTTACTTTAAGGGTGAGGCGTAGTATATGGTGTATATGTGGTAGGCGCGGATCCAAGGGGGTGTTACAGGGGTCCCGTGACCCATCCTTCGGAAAACATTCCGGGTTACAAGCCTGCTGCATGTGCCCCTGTTAAGCATTGCATCTTCCCCCTAGAAAACTCCTGCATCCGTCCCTGCCTGTGATGACAGTATTTTAAAAATTGCAACATTACTACCACCCACCCTTCCTCACTCGCCAACTTCACATCCTCGTTGTTACCTCCACTCGATTTGACACTGGATCCGCCACTGTGTCGATTGATACGCTGCGTGTAGCCGTTTTAGCCACATATGTTAGGTTACTGTTGTCGTCTATGAGATTTGATTTGGTGGTATACATCCTATAAGAAAAAGAAATATGGATGCATTTCAGAGATGAAGGTGTTGCTCCACCCTAAACCCCGCCCTGGATACAACGGTTTAGAATACCCATAGAAAGTAATTCTGCCAGTGAATGACTGCTTGAATGATAAATCCATATATGCTCTCTGTGAATGAGACACCACCCTATCCCAACCCCCACGAATCATAGAATGTAACCCAGGGGACGTAACTAGATTTTTGAAATGTGTACTCAAGAAAATAGCGAAACCACTCAAAATCGTGCCATTCAGTTAGGTAGAACAACGAAAAATTAAAAAATAAATATGTGGTCAAGTTTTTTATTTTAAACAAAAATATGAACCAAAAGATGTAAATTAATGAAAACCGGACGGAAAAATATTTAATGGTTAGAAAGTTACAGCCCTTTGAAGTTTGGCGTGCTGTGAAATATGTCTGCCAAATTTTGACTCGCTTTTTTAAAATTGCCGGTTAAACTCAACTACTGGTCGCCATGTGTATATTTCACTTTAAAATGGAACTGAAACACGCCAAATATTATTCTGCAATATACAGTAGTGTTTTTGAAGCCACTGGAAAATGGTAACATATACCATTATAATGTTAAAATGTTATCATGAACCCTAACGTCGTTATAAACGTAAAATCGAAAAATAAGCAATACAAAGCGACGTTGTTGTTTTCACAACTTAATATATTTATTTAGCCTATCAGGACAAGTTATAGTTACATCATCCTTTTCCGAGAGATTTGTCTAGTTAGACCACGATTTTTGCGGCCGTTGAGTGACGGGTGTAATGATCGAGGGCGTAGCCCGAGATCTATTACACCCGTCACTCAACGGCCGCAATAACCGTGGTCTATCTAGACAAATCTCTTGGAAAAGGATGATGTAACTAGCTTGTACCACGCCCCCATTACAGATTTGTATTGTAGTTTATTAGTAATTTTAGTGACAGTGTTACTTTTTAAAACAATGTTCTAATTTACTTCCTGCTGAACTATATGTGAACTGTAGGCGTAACTTTCTTCAGCCATTCAGTAATCGCTAAAATTTAGGTCAGACACGCCCGTGGTCTATGGGATACACTACGGGTAAAATGAAAGGGGCCGACACCAATGCGTAGTACAATGCAACGATACCCCATTCATTTCCAACGTCTGTTATGCATGCATAAATAAATAGTGAAACAATGTTACATGTCATGTCATGTCATAGGGTTTTACGTGCACATTACATTCAGAACAAGCTGTTGTATCGCACGCCTGTCGTGGGCACAAGAGCCGGCCTTGGCCGGCTCCTCCGTCCATGACAGGAAAGGTGGGGGGAGGGGAGAGGAGGGACCGCCTGCACTGGCAGGTGCAAGGGAGCACCAGCAGCCCGATCAAATCGGTAGCAGGCGGGTGGGGGTGGTGGTGTAGCCCGAGTACTCTCGACAGGCGTGCGCTACAACAGCTTGTTCTGAATGTGCATGTAAAACCCTATGATCTGACCTGACCAGAATTCTGCTGTCCGGAGTTTGCCGAAGCTTAGCTGAATGTGGGTGCTGTCGGGTTTCTTTCTGTGGTGTGTGTATTAGTGATTAATATCTGAATTTCTTTTAATCAATCAACTCGAAAATGATCGATGTAAAGGTATTTGACGTCAAACATAGGATTGTTGTGGTATTAGAGCGGAAATCTTTGCCAACTTTTTGGTTGTCGGGAATTGCCCAAACAAAATACATAGCTTGGTCTCTGACTGTAATGAGAGCGTATTTATGTCCAAATGTCCGTCTAGCTCTCTTACAGTCAGAGTACTCGGGCTAGTGGTGGTGGTGCTATGGACGTGAATCTATGGAATTTGAATGGAGCAGTTTTATTTATGTTTATTTATTTTGATTTGCCTGCCAGTTATGTTTACAATGACCGGCCTCGGTGGCGTCGTGGCAGGCCATCGGTCTACAGGCTGGTAGGTACTGGGTTCGGATCCCAGTCGAGGCATGGGATTTTTAATCCAGATACCGACTCCAAACCCTGAGTGAGTTCCCCGCAAGGCTCAATGGGTAGGTGTAAACCACTTGCACCGACCAGTGATCCATAACTGGTTCAACAAAGGCCATGGTTTGTGCTATTCTGCCTGTGGGAAGCGCAAATAAAAGATCCCTTGCTGCCTGTCGTAAAAAAGAGTAGCCTATGTGGCGACAGCGGGTTTCCTCTAAAAAAATATGTGTAGTCCTTAACCATATGTCTGCCGCCATATAACCGTAAATAAAATGTGTTGAGTGCGTCGTTAAATAAAACACTTCTTTCTTTCTTTCTACAATGATGTGTACAACAATGTCTTCATTCTAACATGTTGGACATCTAGGCCCTACCTCAATCGGAACTCCTCGTACATTTCTACGAAATATAAACTCGGACACAATGCATCACAATTTTGGACGGAACTTTTTTCAGTCACATGATCAAAACATGGCCATGGAATATAATTGCTCATTCTGTGCTTCAGTGACAACTACATACAACAACAAATGCATCGAAGAGAATACGCGAGAATGATATACCCCTAATACAAAAGATAACAGACACATTAGGCTTTAAACATACTGACAGTTACAGAATATTTAACAGATGTGTAAATAAAATTATTAAATTCCAAAATAAATGTATTACAATTTCTTCAATTTTAAATATAATTAAATATGTTGAAGTAAGCTTTTTCAGAAGTTTCTAAAATAGATTGAAAATACAAATCCATCACGAAACAATCTTTTAGTCGTCATATCTTTATTTTTACTCATGAACCACGGTTAAATCTATATCACAGTTAATGTGTGCAGTTGGCGAGCATGTTCCATAGAAATAGTGACAAGTCAGCTTTTTAAACAATCCAGCGTTCTCACATTTAAGAACAATTTCATCAAAACATCAGTCTGTTTAATCAGCTGTTTCTTGGTACAGATTGCCATTAGGTTCAGCTCCTCCAAAGAACTAAGTGGGGCTTTTTATAAATAGTTTATTGTGATACTGGACATTTAAAATACTAAACCATAGAACTCTTAAATGTTATAATTAAAATATTGCATTACACATGTGCTTGCATGCACCCACCCACTGTCCATGTTTAGCAACATTTTAAAAAATATCTTAAAGGTCCAATATTAGAGTTAAATTAAACTATTATGCTATTTTCACATGTGATTGTAATAAATAACTACAATTTACTCGATCCCACACATAATATTTGCTTAAGTAACTCCAGAATAATAATTTTATAATTATAAAAAAATGTTGTGTCAAAAGATGTTCCATATTTGATCGAACTACATTATGTTACGAACTTCGTCCTAACCGCGTCACCAAATACATGAAAATTTGGTGTATTCCTACAACTTGTGTCCGAGCCTACATCTAGCGTAGCGGAATGTGACGAGGTGTTCCGATTGGGCCCTACCTATCTTGAAAAATCGACATGCAAGACCAACATAAACATGTTTATACAAATACTAATGTTACAGTTACTAGGTCGATGTTTTTAAGATAAATTATTTTTGCTGTTATTACAGCAAAATTTGCAATTTAGCATGTTTATAATACAATTTAATGTACATATAAAATTAATTTGAAGCATTGAAACGAAATATTTTGTAAAACAGGCGCCTGTGCAAGAAATTATGTAGAGGTCTAGATTGACCAGCAAAGGTTTGTGTGTGTCGTGGGGTGAGGGTGGGGGTGGGGGTCATGTTTCCCTGGAAAATACATTGAAAAAGAACAATATGGCATGTGGGGGAGGGTACTGTGTGCTGATCGGAATATTACCTAAAATATCTAAAAATATCTATATATATTTAATTATTAAAATTGTGCTACTGTCATACACACTTCTTTATAAAAACTGTAGGTGTGTTTCTATGAAGTTATACTAATTAATGTGAGGCGAGATTGCAGCTTTAAAAAAAGGAAGACAATTTCCATGCAAGAAACAACCAAAACAATGTAATTGTTGGTGAGAGCTCGCTAGCCATAATGTATTTGGGCTAGATTCACCTCCGATATAATATCATATTTGACACATGGTCAGTTATAACAAAACGCAATTTCAGCAACTTAGGCCCTAATATTTATTTTTAAAAACGAAAACACATGTAACACACTAGGCAGGGCCATCTTGAAGCGATGCATTATGGGATTGATAAAATGGCTGTCGCCGTGACTGCTGAGACAGCCCAAATTAGGACGCCCTGCGCTCAAATGCGCTAGGGTGAAATGACTTAAAACTTCAAAGAAAACATAGAAATAGGTTCAATTTAACAATTGAATATGTAAACTCGATGTGCCGAAGTATAGAAATATATTCAAAATCCATTTGAAGTTCAGTGTTTTTCAAAGTACATTTAAAATATCACATTTCGTTATTAGTGACAAAATCGACCTTTCTTTATAATGAGCCACGTCTTAAATCCATCAAAACACTTCTAAAAGAAGCCATTGACGTCAGACGCCGCGTTAAGACAAAATTATCATGTGACCCTATCAGCTGTAAAAATGGCCGCGAAGTCATACTTATAACGCGACGTCATTGACAGAGCTCTCTTGAAAATCGTTATTGGTGCAGTTTTAACCGAATTACAAATAAAATAATTATATCTTTTGGAAAGACGATAAAACGCTGTGTATGTACATCTATTTAATATCACTGTATTTCATTGGGAAGCTGTAATATGTGTGTTGAAAAGTGAGTCATTTAAGCTGGTGGCAGATATGCAGCGCAAAGTGACGTCAAACTTTGTCATACCTAATTCAGTCACTAGTAATTCCAATCTGTAAAACTTATTTTCTTACAAATGCTTGTATTGGTCAAATTCGTATGACGTCATTACGACTGTCATATCTTCATGAAACCCAAGCTTTGAATGGCGTTGGGGATTCCCCTGTAGTGAAGCGTTAATACGTAAAGTTGAGAATTTAGTGCGATTGTTCAAAAAAAAAAGTGTACTCAAATAGCTAAATTGCGTATAAGGTCTCACTACACAGATCACTTCCGGGTGAGAGTTCATTGATCACCACTATAGTTCCTAATTGTGACACAAGTTATGGTTCACATATTCACTTCTAGGAAATGGTGAAGAATTAAAACAATATGTATGTTTAATGGTAAGCCTTCTGGCTATATTTTGCCCATGTTATTTTGTAATATTGTGCATCGACCTTTTGGGACATGGGTATATAGCGCAAGTGACAGCCGGAGTGAATCGGTTAATGAACCACCTGTTCGGACCGCTACTACAGCCAGATGCGGTCATATAGCAAAAAACTGAGACGGAAATGTTCTCAATTTTGGAGTGAAAATAAATGCTTATATAATGTATGTTCGCAATGGTGTATGTTGTTAGTGCCAACGAGAACCCGTTCTATTGGCAATGTTCGTTTGAAGTTGGGCAATTTAACATGGGTTTCAATGGCAGATGACATCTGTGTAGTGAGACCTAAGCCGAAACATTTTGTACTCAAATGAGTACATTGCGTACACGTAGTTACGCCCCTGTAACCTGTACCTATTACTTCAACTCAGTTTTGTTTATATGGTTGTATTTTCATGACAAACATATATCACTCTTTAATTCAAATTTACGCCTCTTCAGGCTTCATCAGGTAAATTTTAAAACTAAGCTAAAAGAAGTCAAACCATACTGCATGAAAACATGAATGGAATTTTCTTTATGTAAAATATATTATCTCAAGCCCCCTTGCTACTTTAGAGAAGAGGTGCCAGCAACACAGAAGACGGATTTTTTATTCGTATATATAGTCTAGGCACATTTTGAAGATTTGAGACTTGTTAAGGCATTTTGGGTAGAATATGGTATACAGTCGTTTTTATATGACTAGGACTTGCCGATTCCAAAAATGCTGTATACCAAGCTGAATTTTGTGTTTTTAACCCCCTAAAGCCCCAAAACTAGATGGCCGCCAATCTTTCTATATGAGTTCATTACTTCTTAACTAGTTGAGATACAACAATGATCTAACATATTTTTTCTGACATACTAAGCATCCAGCAATTCATTAAAAACAAATTAAAGTATGTAGTATCAAGGTTTTGGTAATTTACAGGAACGGTCAAGGTCAGTTTGCAAGGTGGCTTCTCAATACAACAAGACATTGTATCGTTTCTCCCTATAAACATGTAATTTGGCCTTCACTGTAGGTTTTACATGTTATGTTTTGGATAACACTGGTCTACAAAAAAAAGTTTGTTTTCTCTTGCATGGACTTTGTAAACTGGTTTAGGCTAATTTTGGGCTGCTGAATCCAGATCTGAGCTCAGATTTGCTCTATCATATCAATTTTTTGTGCTATCTGTATGCTCTATATTCATGGAGTTTTACGAAAGTTGACCATCCAGTCCGGCAGTTTTTGGGGGATAAAACAGCAAAAGCTTGATTATTCTACCCAAAACTACTTCATTTATGGCCTTATTATATTTTGTTCACCAATGTTCTAAGTCTTTGTTCATGTGGTGAAGTTGTTTTTATTATTTATTTATTTATTATTTAAGTATTTATTTTTATTTTATTTATTATTTGTTATAGTGTTCTAATGTTGTTTTCTTTGTTTTTTATTATATGATTTACAGATGTGAAGATTACCTA
Organism: Gigantopelta aegis; assembly: GCF_016097555.1. Classification (NCBI taxonomy): domain Eukaryota; kingdom Metazoa; phylum Mollusca; class Gastropoda; order Neomphalida; family Peltospiridae; genus Gigantopelta; species Gigantopelta aegis. The sequence goes on along the minus strand of NC_054699.1, from coordinate 46,192,471 downwards.
ATTAGCTGTTAAGACTACCTTTCTGTGACTACGATTCTCACTGGGCGGCACAGCTGACTTAGTGTAGTTGTTTATACCAGTACCTGGTACCTTACACTGGAAGCTAGCTATGTCTACACCTTCACAGAGAAGAAAGTGCTGTAACGACCCAGATATTTTGTGCTATATCTGTGGATGCTTCACTTTAGCACCTCAAAGGCGTAACATCACTACATTCGTCAAGAGAGTGTACCGTGCCTACTTTAAAGTAACCGCTTGGAGACCAGGACAAAAACTGGGCCCCTCATAAAGTATGCACGACTTGTGTCGAAACTCTGAGAGCATGGTCAAGGAAAGAATGCTAAGCTCAAATTTGGTGTGCCGATGGTTTGGAGAGAACCAAAAAACTATCTGGATGACTGCTACTTCTGCCTTGTAAATGTCAAAGGATTCAATAAGAAAAATAAGCAATACATGAAATACCCTAGCATACCATCTGCTATAAGGCCAGTTCCTCATTGTGACGAAATACCTGTACCTGTTTTTACCGAGCTCGCAGAGATTGACGAGGAAGCACCTACTTCATCCACATCTTTATCCGATGATGATGATGGAAAAGCAGATGCAGAGTACAAGCCATCGAATTCGTCTCTTGATCAACCTTCTCTGTTTAGTCAGCCTGAATCGAATGATCTGATCCGAGATTTGAATTTGCCAAAAAAATCTGCTGAGTTATTGGCTTCCAGACTGAAAGAGAAAAACCTTCTCGAACCTTGCACAAGTGTTTCATTTTATTGCAACAGAGAGGCAGAACTGAGGAAGTACTTCCATTCTGATGGTCAGCTTGTATACTGCAATGATGTTGAAGGGCTTTTTCTCGCTATGGGATTGCCTGCATATCATTCACGTGAGTGGAGACTCTTTATTGACAGTTCAAAAAGAAGTTTGAAATGTGTTTTACTTCACAACAGGAAACATCTATGGATCCATCCCTATAGGATACTCAGTGACCCTGAAGGAAGAGTATGGCAACATCAAAGTTGTACTTGATCGATTGAAGTACCACGATCATGAATGGTTGATCTGTGTGGATTTGAAAATGATTAACTTCCTTTTAGGGCCAACAAGGAGGATACACCCAATATTCTTGTTTTCCTATGCTACTGGGACAGTAGGGCTAATGATGAGCACTGGGTGTTGAAAAAGGAATGGCCAGCAAGGAATAGTCTGAAACCTGGTGACAAGAACATCATTAAGAACCACTGGTGATCGGAAAAATATCATCCTTCCACACTGCATATTAGCTCGGTCCTAGATGAAGCAGTCTGTGAAAGCTCTTGATATCACACTGGAGACTGCTTTAGTTACATATGTTCTACCTTTCCGAGTCTTAGCACCGAAAAGAAAAAGTCAGGCATATTTGACGGACCTCGCATCAGAACATTACTCAAGGACACACACTTCATTACGACAATGACTGCAGTCGAAGCTCGAGCGTGGAATGGCATTCACTAAGGTGTGCAGAATTTTCTTGGGAACAAGAAAGATGACAACTACCAAGAGATTGTGGAGAACTGCTCCTTAGTCTGCAAGCATTGGGGGGTGCAGAATGAGCATCAAGGTGGGGGCACTACCTGCATAGTCACTTGAGCGAGTTTCCAGATAACCTTGGAGATGTAAGCGACGAACAGGGCGAACGGTTCCATCAAACCTTAAAGTGATGGAGGAACGCTATCAAGGTCGTTGGGACTCACATATGATGGCAGATTACTGCTGGAGTTTGATGAGGGATGTCCCAGATGCTGTTTATAAAAGAACGTCCACAAAGAGGAAGTTTACTATGTTGTAATACGATTACACCTGTGCCTTTCAATTACCGGATATGGATACTTGCTGCATTTTGAATGTTGTGAAAAGTCTCAAAACTCATGTGTATGAATATGTGAGAAAATGATGTGCAATAAATGATTAAATATTGTACTTGAATTAGGTACCTTTTACTGTGAACATTTCTGCATCTATCAATCCTTTAATGCAACATAATTTTAAAATCTGATGTGATAGGCAAAAACTAATGACAGATTTGGATTCAGCACACAAAAGTTAGCTAGAATCCGTTTGAATACCTTATGCAAGAAAAATTGTGTTGACCAGTGTAATTGATGAAATTAAGTACCAAAGTATAACATTAGATTAATAACTAGAATTTGAAACATGTTATTCTAATATAAACAAAAACTTCAAATATTGCATTCAAACTCACACTGTTATGAACTTCTTACGTCGGGTCACACAGACATTAAATCTATCATTGTTCAACTACGTCAACGTTCATGCAGTCACCTGCACATTTGCAAGCACCAGTGCACGACAGTTTTGCCTTTCTGCATTTACATTTCTGAGAGGAACACATAGACGTGCAGCCGCATGCAATTAGTTGCAAACAGGATGCTGGTATAGATGGTAGGGATACTAAAACTGGTTGGAGTTGGTCATCTTTCAGTTCCCATCCCATAGTTGTGGCAGGTGGAATATTTAGAAGTAATGTACTGGCCTGAAGCCAAATGCTGGTTTGATAATGAGCTCTTTGTATGTGGTATCTTGCAGCATCACTTGTTGGAGGGAGCATTTCTGGACGCTGTGCTTTTTTGAACAGTACATATCTGGCCGTGTCTGTAGTGGCTGCATTGGGAACTTTATAGATCTTACAAATGAATGACTCAGCATTATGCATTGCATGTTCTGTCAGAGGCTCTTTACCAAGGCCATCAAGCAGTTCTTTGTGCTTGTAGAAGATATCAAGAGTTGTTTTCTTGGTGTGACCAGACAGGTATGAAGTTGTATCACAGCCTGTTAGCGCATGAAACGGGAGAAGAAGTTGAGCTGTTGGGAGCTCTAAACCATGTGTATCAATAACCTCTCTCACTGAAATGAATTTTTGTGTTTTGTGTGTTCCTGCCTTTAACCACAAATTGGTGCACTTCATTCTTGCATAATGTGCAATGAGCAGCAGGAAAACATCAGTGTCTCTAGAAGAAACCACAATGGTGTCAGAACTTCCATTCACACAGTGAAGCACAATTCGAGTATCGGCTTCCTCGTGGTAACCTTGTAACTGTGTGATGTTGATGTCTGGAGTGTTGCTTCTGACATCTGTTCCATCTGTGAATCCTCCAGCAACTACAATACTCTTGTCTAATGGGGATGTACAGATCAGTTCATCTGATAAAAATCTAGCTAAGTCAATTTTGTTGTCTTGGTGGGAGAGAAACCCAGGCCAGTCATGTGGTAAGGGTATTTGTCTTGACTCAATCTTTCTTCGAATAGCAGTTCCTCTCTTTCTCCTAGCCCTGGTTCGTGACTTGATAGAATGATGTTCATATCTGTCAAAAAGGATATCAATTCGACTGTACTTTGCACCAGATTGGTAGACTGCTTGTACAAAAATATCTGCAAAGTCACCAAATGTTAATGCACTTTGCGGCTTCCCTAAAGCAACAACCAATCCTGGCCATCAATTATAAGTGTTGCGCCATTAGGAATATCTAAGGTCGCTGGACAAGATATGTTCTTTGTTAGTTCTTCCATAAGCACTGATTGTTGTCCTGTGCGAAGACTACCATCCATCTGTGCAAGTGACAGAGGTACTGGCAGAAGTTCGTGCTTTAGTATGTTTCAACGTCAACATTTCGACCAGCTTCAGAGGCAATGAGTAGTCTTTGCAGGATAGACCTATCTGCTTTTAATGTCTTCCCCTTGTCATTAGTCACCTTAGGAACATCATAAATGTTGGAAAATGTCAGTGAATTATTCTTTTGCAAAGGAGCTCTGAAGTGTTTTCTAAGCTGTCCTTCACCAGTACGAATCAGCCTGTCTCTTACAAATTCTTCAACTTGCTTCTGCCCTCTGTCTCTTGCATGAAGCAACGATTCTGTAATCTGTTTTGTTGCCTGATCCTTCGTTGCAATATTGCACAGTGTCGCATCATCAAGTTCAACTTCTTGGAACACACCAAACGTGTTTAGAACCTGTATAACTCTTTCTTCATCTTCACAATCTCTCTGTCTTCAGCTCTTGGTAGCTTCTTTGTGGACTAATGAATCATCAAGTGAAAGATCATATTGATAAGAAATTCAAAGGATATCAAAGGTATAACTGTAAACGGGCAAGAATATTTAAAATCGCAGTACGCTGATGACACCTCCTTCATTTTAGATGGAACCCACAAATCCCTGGATAGCACTCTAAAAATATTAGACCTGTATGCCAACGTATCTGGATTAAACATAAACTACTCGAAATAAAAAATCATCTGGATAGGCAGTAAAAAATATTCAAAAGATGTTTTTCATCATCCAAAATGGAAGTTAGAATGGGGTGCAGAAACCTTTTCCTTACTAGGAGTATATTTTTCAGTTAATATTGAAGAAATGATTCAAACTAACTTTGAACCGAAGTTAATGGAGATGAAAGACTGTTAAAACAATGGTCCACTAGAAAATTAACTCCACTGGGTCGCGTCGTTGTTATCAAGACCTTAATAATTTCAAAAATAACACATTTATTAATTGCATTACCAAATGTACCAGATCAAGTAACAAAACAAATAACTAAAATGTTTTTTAATTTTATTTGGCAAAACAAACCAGAAAAAAGTCAAAAGAGAAGTACTAATGCAAGACTATGTAAATGGAGGCATCAAAATGCTAAACATTAGACATTTTACAACTGCGTTAAAAGCTACTTGGTTAAGAAGACTTCTAATATCAAACTCGAAATGGACACATCTTTTCCAAGCTGTAACAGGTTTAACGACAGCAAATATGATTAAATATGGAGATTATTATATTCAGCTAAAAATAACAACAATTAAAAATAATTTTTGGAAAGATGTGTTACAAAGCTGGCTTACCATTCAACAGAAAGAAACGCCTGATAATAATGAAGATGTAATGAGCCTAAACATTTGGTACAATAGCAAAATTAAAAGAAAAACCGGCAAACCTTTTATTTATATGAAGTATTTGCAAAAAGGCATAATATTTATTCAAGATCTAATGGACGAAAATGGGACATTAACGAATTACAATACTTTCATAACAAAATATCAAGTACAGTCCAATTTTTTAGAATATGCTTCTTTAATCAGAGACATTAAACTATATATTTGTAAAACAACAAAATCAAACAACCAAAGTTTTAACACTGTTTGCAACCCGATTCTTCCGTTTAAAATAAAACTATTTTTAAAAGATACAAACCTAAGTAAGCAAATATACGCAATATTAAATCGCACTACAATAGTCCCTACGTCCCAAAAAAGATATTCAGTATTGGGGTTTGACTTCACTTCACAAGTATGGGGAAAGTATTATGCTCTACCATTCAAAACTATTAAAGACCCATCTTTATTATGGTTTCAGTATAAAATTTTACACAGGATAATAGCTACAAATATATTTCTAAATAAAATAAAATATGTTGATTCTAATATTTGCGATTTTTGCCATCTTATGCCAGAAACACTGGAACACTTATTTTATGAGTGCTCTAAAGTTACTGTCCTATGGAAAGCAGTAGAAGAATGGGCATTAAAAAAAGGTGAACAATTTCAGTTGGATAAAAAACATGGTTTTATTTGGTATCATAACAAAAAAGCATTGTTTTATTAATTGGTTCATTATTAATATTAAGTATTATATATATAGAACGAAATTACAAAAGATCAGATTAAATAAAAACGCAATGCTAAGATTCATTATTGATAAAATACAGATTGAAAAATATATATTTTATAAAAAATTGCCTGTATATAAAGACTTTGATGATCAGTGGGAACCGTGGCAGCAGTTCCTCAAACAAATTGTATAAATTCATGTATAAACTTATTAATAGCAAAATATACGAATAAGCTAATAAACATACTTTTATGCAAAATATCGCCAGTGCGGAAAACGTATATTGACTTTCTATAATTTCTTTTTTTAAAAGATCGCATTGATCTTATTTATCTTTGAAGAAAGTTTTTTTTTTTTTTTTTTTTTTTCTCTTCTTCTTCTTCTTCTTTTTCTCTCACTCTTTGTTTCTATTTCTAGTACTCTTCTTCCTAGTCTCCAGAATATTTCCTCTTCAGTTATGTAAGGCTTTTGCATTCCTAATATCCTGTTTTACAATATCATGTTAAGCCTATCTGTTTCATCTTAATATTGAATACTATGTATGTGTGCATACGGCTCGCGCCGTTTCTGTTCCCTTTTGTCTATCTTCGGCTTCCTCCCTGTTACTCCACACGTCCGTGTCTGTCTGTCTGCCCCCCCCCCCCCCCCCCCTCTCTCTCTCTCTCTCTATCCCTCTCACACACACGCACATGCATATGTATACACATATTGTTTAATAAGTGCTTTATATACGAGTGTATAGCTTTAATTATGTATCGTTTATGTATATACAATAATACCATGTACAGCAATGATTCAAGGCCCCAACCTTGACCTTGCTTATGTTTCTGGGGACAATAAAAAAATAAAAAAAATAAAAAAGTGAAAGATCATAGAGCTGCCTAGTGTCTGCTGCAATCTGTGCTCGTAGGTTAAATCATAAAGCACATGTACTTAAAGCAGATACGGTCTTTGTTATTCCAACTATTCCACCTCCTCTCTTACCAGTTCCATTCAGCCATTCCTGAAACTGATCAGGATCCACTTGGTTGAATCTGGAATTCCCCACCTTCACTACAAAGTTTCCCTCTCTGAACTGCTCAAGAACATCACTGGGCAATTGATTCATCTCAGCAAGGTATATAATACCCCATTTTGCATAATTTGTATGATCATATATGTGAAAATAGGGAATCATACATTGGAATGCAATGAGGTGTAGCTCCCAAATGCCATCTCGTTGAGCACGGATAAACATCAACAGCACTTTCACCATCTGCAGATATTCCCACCATAGCATAAAGTTAGGATCTTCAGCATGTCTTTGACCAAACCGAGATAGTGCATTGCTAAGTCTTGGTGTTGACAGAATGTCAAAGAGCTGTTTAACGCCATCCTCGCCACTTGCCATTTTAATATTCTCTTTCAGTTCACTATCAGGATGTTGCAAATGTGTAAGAAATTTTGGTAGAAGTATTTGCCACATTGCCTGAGCAGTGATTTTGTGGGCTCGTATGGCCTTATCGTAACATTTCCCACTCAGTGCATTCTCTGCAGTTTTCTTTCCCAACAGCCCACTTTCGGTCCACAACTCAAGAATTCTAGTTGATTGAAGGTGTTGTCCGATAGCCTTCATAAAGTTCATTGCAGTGTGAAAGCCACCCAGTCGAGGAATAAGAACTTCTCTGGATTCTGGGTTTGTCCATTTGATTTCCATCAACTTACAGAATAAGGCCTCATCTACAATAAGAACTACATATTTCTGCCCAAGTAGCTCAGCTGCATACTTGCATCTTTTTACAACAGTATTGACAGTGTCAATTTCATGTGCTGGGGCAAGTATCAGTGGAATATATCCAATTGTTGTTTGTGGGAGATCTATAACACTGTGCTCTTGGTTGAATTCAGTGTCTGGGCACTACGCTTCAGTGTGAAAGCCATTTCCTTGCCTTCTGCTGCAAATTGAAATGGGTTATCTTTTTTGGATAGGCGGAACCACTGTGTCTGCACCTTTTCCTTAAATATTGGTTTCGCTGTACCTTTAACTATAAGTGATGGGACAACTGTATTGACAGCATCAGCAACATGTAGGGTTTGGTGTTGAGATAATTTAAGATTTTCCAATAATGATATTTCGGGTTGTGGTCCACGCTGCCATGCAGCCATTTGAGTTCCATGAAAAGTGTTCTTTCCATTTAGGCTGGAATCGAGAATGTCAATATTGTCAGCGGTAAAATGCACAAAGCGATTTCGAACAAGATTTGCTGGACATATACATCCACTTACGGGATCCATAGAAGTTAATGTTGCTTCTGCCAAAGCAGTGTCTACTTGAAGTATTTTTTGGTAACTTATGGTGTGTCCCGCCTTGTGAAATAATTGTACTAGTTGCTTAGATCGTGTTGCCTGATGTAGAGCACACCCAAGTCCTATATGTTTTGGAGTTAACATCTTTCCACCACTAACACCAAAGACAAGATCTTGCGCCACATTCAATGCTCTATCTGCAATGGAGCTATTATAGTCACTTTCTTTGTCATCACCCTCAATCTTTTGTTGTTCCTCATCCTCCAAAACATTTTGACCACCATATAGCACTTTTAAAAACATATATAATGTGTCTGGCACACAGTGTAATGCATCTGACTTTGTTATTTTGAAACCTTTATATGGTGCATGGCTCAGAATATCAGATCTCAGTTTTAGAGCCACATGGGCAAGTGAAAGAAAAATGTCATTGTCTGGTTTATACATGGGTATTGTTCCTTCTGTGTCGTCTTCAGATGTTAAGATCTGATGTATTGGCATATGAGCAAACTGGTTTGGAACCATGACTGTACGTTTTTCGGATTCAGAATTTCGACCCAGGACATGAAATTCGTACACTGATCCTACAAGATTCTTCAGTTTCTCTATGAATGATGACCTACGACTTATGAATGACTGTGGTATTTCCTCATTTGTGTCTTCAATAAGTGTACAATACCTATTCCATACCCCAGTTATATCATATATGTGACTACTACCTGCTGTTGAGTGCAGTTCATTACATAACCATGCTATTGCAGTGTCATTTGTTTCTGCAGTATTGTGTGTTTTGGATGTATTCTTCATAAATGATGTATAGCATTTCAGGTGATACTTTCCTTCAGCTGCTATTAAGTCACTGCAATCTGCCAATGCTATGCTGAGGGTTTGATCAAATTTAGCTGCCTCCATTATTCTATTGCTAGTATTAAAAGAGGATACGTAATGTAGGCTGTCTTTTGTTGGTGCTTGACAAAAAATACAATGTTCCCAATTTATTTGTTTTGTAGAACTACGGAGCTTTGAAAAATCAGTACAGGAACTAGTGCATGTTCATGGGCGTATATAGGATTTTGAAAAGGGGGGTTCCAAAATAGATTGCAGAGATATTGGGCATATATTTCTATGTTGAGTAAATATAATAATGTCAGATATCAATGTCAGAAATATTAAATTATTTAAAAAAAGCGATTTCGGGGGGGGGGGGGTTCGGTCGAACCCATCGAACCACACACACACACACACCCCCCCATGTACGCCCATGATGTTATTGGTTTTGACCCACTTGTCTGCAATCTAGCGATTTTGCCTTTGTCAGTGAACCATGAGTAGCATGATTTATGCCACTGTAGAGATTTGTGTGTGGAAGCCGCATTTTGAATCCTGTGCGCAGTGTCTCTACATTTGATGTTTTTCAGCTTGAGTCTCTGTTTGGCACACTTAAGTAATCTTTGCACTCCTTGTATCCCACCGTTGATAAGTTTATCGTTTTTGATTTGCTGACACACAATACACATTGAGAACACAACACTGGCGGGTCTCTTTAGACTTGCAATTGCTTCTATTTTTCTGAGTGGACCTGCAACAAGATTAATGTGATACGGTAAAATTAAAAAAACAAAACAATGATATTATTCTCGTAATTTCATGTTTTCAAAATCGTTATTAGAATGTGACAACCAACCAACTTTAAACAAATTCATTAATGATCTTATTGATGTTAATAAAAAAATTTAAAATAACAATAATAAAAATAAATAATATATATATATATATATATATATATATATATATATATATATAGTAGTCGTTTTCGAGTTGAAAGACGCTACATCTGATGAGTGAGAGCAATTCAACTCTCTCACGAAACAAGCCTGTCATGTAGAGAAAAACATACACTTTTTAACGATATATATATATATATATATATATATATATATATATATATATATATATTAATAATAAATAATAACAACCAATTTAAAATTAAAAAAAATCAATAACAGTAATAAAAAATAAATAAAAAAATACATATATATAAAATAAAAAAATATTAATAATAATAATAATATTAATAACAATAATAATAATAATAAGACAACCAATATTTAAAAAAAAAAAATCATTAAAATTGTAAATCATTGATTGTAAATTAAATATTTGCAAAGTAAGTTAATTAGCATGAAAATGTGACATTTTTGAAGTAATACACTTGAGGGTCTTCGGTAATTAAAATGTGTTATTTAGAAAATAGTATATTGGAAACAAGTTTTAGTGCAGGGAAATCCAAAATTACTTAGTCTTTTTATTCATGTTTTTATCTTTTTGAGAACATTTAATTCATGTTTAGTAAATCTTTTATTTGCACAATAATGTATTTCATCATAAAAGTAAGATTTACAAACCTGTATACAGTAAATATGCAGTCTCAAGTGAAATCCATGTCCATGTCCAGTATGTTTGGTCTGAGCAGGAACTTCCTGTACTACTTGCACAACAACACGTCATCATTAAATATAAAGCTACTACCATTATTTGATGGCCTAGTCATCATATTATGTCAGAGTTATATCAACATTCTGCTGGACACTTCACTTAGAGATCTAAGGCTTTTTTTAGAATTCCAAATGTGGTCATCTACCCCCCTCCCCCCCCTCCCCCCCCCCCCCCCAACACCGCTATTAGGTGCACCAATACCAAACATAAATACTCAATTGTAAAGACAAGTTGGAATATTTAATCACATGTTTAAATATATGGTTTGTGTAAGAAAAACCCTATAACAGAATTAGGCTATTAGCCTTTACACCTTAGCTGAGAGAAATAATATGGTTCTTCTTGTATTGAACTGTTCTTCAAAATGTGACCTTGACCTTTCCTGTAAATATATACATGTTTGAATTTGCAATGGATCCCAGACCGACTGCGCTTCAAGCAGACACTTTACCACTGGGCTACGTCCCGCCCCTTACAGAGTTATATGCCAATTCATCGGACTATAATTACACTGTGTTTCGGTTCCCCGTTAACACAAACGGACTATAATTACACTGTGTTTCGGTTCCCCGTTAACACAAACGGACTATAATTACACTGTGTTTCGGTTCCCCGTTAACACAAACGGACTATAATTACACTGTGTTTCGGTTCCCCGTTAACACAAACGGACTATAATTACACTGTGTTTCGGTTCCCCGTTAACACAAACGGACTATAATTACACTATGTTTCGGTTTCCCGTTAACACAAACGGACTATAATTACACTATGTTTCGGTTCCCCGTTAACACAAACGGACTATAATTACACTATGTTTTCCAATGGAACCACAATGGCTCTAGCAGTTTTATTCATCTTTCTAAGCCATTGCCATTTTAGGAAACACTTTACCTGCCTTTGACCATGAAACACTCAAAGGGATGGCCGCTGTTGACCAGGGAACACTCAAAGAGATGACCGCTGTTGACCAGGGAACACTCAAAGGGATGACCGCTGTTGACCAGGGAACACTCAAAGGGATGACCGCTGTTGACCAGGGAACACTCAAAGGGATGGCCGCTGTTGACCAGGGAACACTCAAAGGGATGACCGCTGTTGACCAGGGAACACTCAAAGGGATGACCGCTGTTGACCAGGGAACACTCAAAGGGATGACCGCTATTAACCAGGGAACACACAAAGGGATGACCGCTATTGACCAGGGAACACTCAAAGGGATGGCCGCTGTTGACCAGGGAACACTAAAAGGGATGACCGCTGTTGACCAGGGAACACACAAAGGGATGACCGCTGTTGACCAGGGAACACTCAAAGGGATGGCCCTTGTTGACCAGGGAACACTCAAAGGGATGACCGCTGTTGACCAGGGAACACTCAAAGGGATGACCGCTGTTGACCAGGGAACACACAAAGGGATGACCGCTGTTGACCAGGGAACACACAAAGGGATGTAAACTAACAAAATACATCTAATACACGTCTCTTTACCTCCAGGTGCTGTGATGGACAGTATGCAGTATCCAATATAGTCCGAAGGGACGTAGAAAGTGTGGTTCTTTCTGCATCCGAATATTATTACATACCATATATATAGCTGGTATTCAAAACTTGTTGAACAATGTTTCAACCGCTTCTCAACCGAAATAGCGCAACAAATTGACACACAAACCAAAAATGTATAACCAACCGTACTCACTAAATCCTGATTGAAGTAATTGCATCATTATTAACAAAATAAATCTTCCAACGACAACTTTAAAAATGTGCCCGCCATTTTAAGTTTGCTAAATAGAGGGAAGCAACTCCCCCCGCACATTAAGAAAAGTATTGACTTAATGTGCGCGCTGCACTATATCCAATGTAAACAAAGTGCACATATCCTCAAACTACGACGGCGGATCCGGTGTCAAATCGAACGGGGGTCACCACGAGGCTGTGTAGCTGGCGGGTGGGGAAGGGTGGATGGTAGTAATATTGCAATTTCTTAATATTGTCAAATCAGGCACGGACGGATGCAGGATTTTTCTAGGGAGGAGAAAGTTTGTTTTGTTGAACGACACCACTGGAGCACATTGATTAATTAATAATCGGCTGTTGGATGTCCTACATTTGGTAATTTTGACAAGTAGTCATTAGAGGAAACCCGCCACATTTTTCCATTTGTAGCAAGGGATCTTTTATATGCACTTTCTCATAGACAGGATAGCACATACCACGGCCTTTGACCATCGACAGCTTAATAATTCAAAATACTATACAAAATTAGACAAAGCTATTTGGCTGTAAAAAGTTCAGTGCAATTATTCAATGTCTTAACGATCAGGGGCATATTAATAAAAAGCAAGTAAACTATTTAGAAGACTGAAGCCAGTTTTAGAAAACATCGTCAGTTTACGTCTGCGACTAGCAGTTACGTGTTTGGCATCTATTTGACGAAGAAAAAACTTTGCTTACGATGATTTACGAAATTGGGCCCAGATCACAATCACAAACCCGGAAATTTTATCTAGGCTACTTCCAAAAATCCACAAGCCAGTCTACACATGGACCGATATTAACACACTACCTGGTCGTCCAATCATTTCAGACTGTGGATCAGAATCGTACAATGTTTCAGAATACATAGACTTTCACTTAAAACCAATTGCAAATATACATGGAAGTTTTGTGAAAAACACTGAAGGTCATGTATCAAAATTATCAAAAATCAAAATCCCAAAAGATTCATTTTTGGTTACCCTTGATATTGACGTCATGTACACCAACATAGGTATTGATGCGGTCATTGATTCGGTTAAGAGAGCATTTGATCCAAACCAGACCAGATAAAAACATTATTGAGCTGTTCGAGTTAAGCCTAAAAGGATATGATTTTGATTTTGATGGAGAAATGTATCAGCAGGCGTGTGGTTGTGCTATGGGCAAACGTTTTAGTTCACATTTTGCATCTGTGTCGCCGAATAGGAAGAGGCTGCTTTCAAGAAATCAAGTAACTCAGATATCTCGACGATATCCGACCCTCAAAGTCAACTAACGTCATGTGCGTTTTTTCAGATATCCCTTTGCTTTTTACAGTTGGTAGATGATGATATTTACCAAATGGAGCATTGTTTCTGCAAGTTCTGGAGAGTTCAAATATTTTTTACACTTTTTTTTTTTTTTTTTTACCAAAAATCTAGTCGTTTTTTAATTTTGATCAAAAGTTCTTGAAAATACCCGCCAACGGGTTAATATGTTACATTTATCAACGGTTATGATTTTCAAAAGTTACCTAGGATTAGGAAGTCTTCTTTCAGGACAGCTAAATAAACTATGTCTATGTTTATTCTGAGCGTTTTAGACTGGACGAGTATGTTTTGGTAGAAGTAACTGCTGTAGCTATTTGACATAAATCAAGTATCCTTATGGTAATTTAAATAATACTTGATTAATCAAAACGATGAGGGTTTTTTAATATATATTTGAACATAAGTAAATATGTCTTTATTATTGGCATCGCTTAACGTGCTTCTACCATATAACAGTAATTGTAAATCTATTGGTTGAAAAAGCTGTAAGGAATTACATAGAATCCGTCTCTGTTGTTCATATTGTTTACATTGTAAGAAAAAAATGGATATTGTTTTCTAATCTGTATCCACAGTTACATGAAGGGTCTGTGGTAAGTCCACATCTGTACATATCGGCGTTTAAAGGGCTACATCCATGTCGTAATCTAGTATGCAATATATTTTCTATTCTTTTTATAATAATATGGAACTTTATTTACCACTGGTGTAACTACTTTTTTGAAAGACGATATTGTTTCACACTTTTTAATTGCTGGGCTTAAATTATTCCATAAATCAATTGCTGAATAAATAAATGATGATTTTAATAAGCAGGTTCTAGCAAAAGGTGTAGATATATCCTCCCGATTTCTTAACATATAAGGAACCCTTTCTTCTAATCTTTGTGGAATACAATTAGTTAAGAAATCAGGAGTCATTCCTTTCATTATTTTAAACATTGTACACAGTTTTTTTGTTTTTCTCCTTTCACTAAGTGTTGTAAGACCGGTTTCAATATATAGCGAATTACGTGAAGCACATTTAGGCATGCCAGTGATTACCCTTGCAGCGTCTAGTTGTACCTTTTCTAAATTATCTGCGTTTAATTGAGAACAGCCATCCCAGACCTCTGAAGCATATTCTAGGACGGGACGAATGAAAGTACTATATATTCGCATTAGAGTTTGACGATTTAATAACAGTCTGTATTTCCTTAATACTCAGATCATTACCGATGCTGATGTGCATACATTTAGAATATGACTAGACCATCTTGCATCATCTGCTAAAGTTAAACCTAAATGTTAGAAATTAGAAATATTAGAAATATAATTATTAATCCATTTTAAGAGATTGCCTCTGATGCCATATTGTTTTAAGTTTATAGATTAAACCCCTGTGCCATACCCGATCAAAGGCCTTGGACATGTCACAGAAAACTGCATAGAAATATTCTTTATTGTCCAGTGATTTACAAATTTTATTATACAATTCAATTAATTGGTACACGGTGCTATGGTTAGGTCGGTATGCACACTGATACTTATAAAGTAGATTATTGAATGTGAAATAATTATACAGGTGTTTAAACACTATTCTCTCAAATAGTTTTCCAACACAACTTATTAATGATATAGGTCTGTAATTTGTTGGTGAACTTCTATCTCCTTTTTTGAAAAGTGGTTTTACGTGGGCAATTTTCCAATTGGTAGGGAATTCTGCTGAGGTCAGTGATTTATTAAAGAGCAATTGAAGAAGAATCGAAATGAAATTAGCAATACGTTTTAGTAGTGTATGGCTTATTTCATTTGGGCAACTTGCTTTATTAGGAGCTACTATTTTAATAATGTCTATTATTTCTTCAGTGGTTATTGTCAAGGTTTCCAAAGATTCCCTGCAACGTTGTCCAAAACTCGGAAGTGCAATATTTGCATCATCAACTGATGAAATTGATAGAAAATAATTGTTTAACGTTTCTGCTTTTTCAAAATTCGTATATGATACAGGCACATCTGATGTTGCATCTTTAAGTGGTGGTATAATGGTTTGTGTTATTGATGTTTTTAAAATAAATTTCATATATTGCCAGTACGTGGTTTTATTTTCACTACAACAGTTTGAAAACAATGACCTTACTTTAGGAGGACTGCAACTGATGACGCAGGATTGTAACCTATTTTCTGCTAATATAGTGTTGTTGTTTGTTTTTTGTTTTGTTCGCCCTTAATACATTACCTACAATGTCTTGTTCAGAATATGCATATTCTACGCATATAAATTGTTTTGAGGTATCCCAATGTCGGAGACCTATTATAAACATTAAAACATTCTGAAATACCCGAATTGGATTGACAAAAATGCCAAACCAGTGGCAACAGTATTCAGACATCACTATGAACCAAATTGGTACAGCCCAAAATTGGCAATCTCAGAGTACAAGAATAAGCTTATACCGCGTCTTGGTGGCCTACACACATCCATGTGTTTTCAGAGGGTTATTGGAAAACATATTAGTTGCTCAGGGCTTACAGAAACATGGGTTGATTGTGGGATTCTTGGTCCTAATACAACTGAGCAAGTCCTGAATGGAAAAGCATGCAAAAAAGTCATAAAGGCCCACAGAATAACTATGCAGGAGCTGTGGTGACTACTGATGCCAAGTCGTCTGACATTCTGCCAGCAATCTGATATAGGTCTACATGATGAACTATCAAGTGCCTCATGAACCTTGATGATGTAGACACTCTTATAACATTGTTGAATAGCCCAAAATTATATGAACTGTTTGATGTGTCCATTGAGCACAAAATAGAGGAGAATGTAGATTTCACTTTCTGGTGGAGCTACATAAAAATACTTTCTATTCTGCCGATGTTCACTCGAGCCCAGCGTGATGGCCTGCGGGATCGCCACTTACACAGTTTCAGTTACATACTTCCATACTTCATGAGATATGATTGTTACAATTATGGCAGATGGAATACAGTCTATCTGGTGGAGATGCACCAACTTCCTTAGGAAGTGTTGGATGAATTTGTTAAGCGAACATCTCGGAAGTTTAACGAGATAGACCCTGGACATTCCCAGGAATAGTTTAACGGTTCAGGGAATAGGGGATGAGGTATAGTAGGGATAACCACGACAACTTCTGCACTTAGCAGATGGGTACTTTTCTACAACTACTGGTCTCAAATTGCTGCTGACACCCATACAATGCTGTAAGTAAGTCATATGATGAGGCAAAGCCAGGGGAACTGAAACGTGATCAAGATTATTAAAACTCCATCCACTCTACCTTGTAGCATTTCAGTGTGTCTTTCTCCTGAGATGCATCCCCACTTCTCTTCAAAACATTGCAAAAAACGATCTTGCCACTGATGTAATCCAGGAGTCACTTTTGAATGCAAGAATACTTGAAAAGAAACAAATTAACTGTTTTATCAAAGAAAGACTGGTGACTAGTGGAAACACACCAACAGTTCCATTTTATGATGCAATACGAAAGAACAATAATAATAATAATAATAGATTTTTATTTCAGATCAGAGATCCATAGAACATATATAAACATCACATACAAACAATGCTTCTACCTTTGAAACTTTGTATGACGTAGTGAGAGACAATAATGACAAGGATAAAACAACTGCTAAAAGCTGACAGAAGTGTTCTTCGACGTCTTATCGTTTGCTTATGAAACAGGCCGCAAGGTCGACCTACAGAATGTGTTGAAGCACGAGTTGTTGAATGTGCCAATATCACTAGCACAGATGAATCACGCTCTTAGAACTGGCACAACGCCTATCCTGGCTGACTTGCTCACAGCCGATATTGATTGCCCACAAACCCTCGATCTTGGAAGAACGCCATCATGTCTAGTAATAGATGGACAGGCACTCACTAAACTCTCGCAACTTTGCGATCTCGCAATTAAATGCTAAAAGACTTGCAAAGAGGTTACTTTGTTGTCTAGCAGAGCCTAAGAGAGCTTTGTGAATTAGGCCCCAGACGTGTACTGCATGGCATCAATAATAACTGCAGCAATGTTCTTTTAATGTTTGTATCACATTTTACTCGTTTTTCATGCCGAAGACTCTAGATGATGTCAGGTACAGAAAATAAGCGAAAATATATTCCCATCAAGGACATCTTCGACCAGTTACCTACTGAAGCGATATATTTTGACATTACCTTGAATTTCATTAATTAGGGGGTTAAAATCATGAAAGAAAGTTTGGTGACAAGCAGATTCGTAATTAGCATATCCATGTCATATAGAATATGCCATTCACCGACTTCTACAAAAAAATTCCTAATGGTTCATTTGTATGTGACTTTTTGGAAAATTCGTCCAGTCTATTTGTGGGTCCATTACAAAATATATATTTATTATTATTATGGTTTTTATTTTTTTTATTTTTATATATATATATATATATATATATATATATATATATATATATATTCCCTTAAAAAAAGTAGGGGACCTGAAATATTAATGTTAAAATCAACTATTAGACCGAACATACTTTTTGACCATAGACATCCTAGTAAAGACAACACACCAAAACACATTCCATAGTTTGCACATGCACCACGCATTTGCCCCGTACACGTGCGTGGGGTATCATTCTCGATTTTGACCATTTCCAGGGAGATCGATTAATCACTGTGAAACATTATTTCTGTCAATCATACAGTTGTTAATGTTTAGTTTTTAATCATTTTTATTGTTTGAATTTGCGATTTAGTGATTAAAAATTGTCAAACTTGCAAACATGTATATGTATGTATGTATGTATATGTGTATGTGTGTGTGTGTGCGTGTGTGCGTGTGTATGTGTGTATATTATTTTTATTTTTTTTGCGGGAGGGGGGGGGGTCGTAATTTAAGAACAACACCCTGATGACGTCATATATTGACCACTGTTTACTTTGAAAATTATCCAACCAAAATGTAAATTTTGTATTTTGTAGGGGACACTGCTAGCATTATGCTGATAGGTAAAATGCTATGGTATATTGATATATATATAGCCATGTTATATATTTCATTTAGTTTACCCCTAACCCTAATTTTCTGTTGCTTTTTCTTCATAGTAATTTTTTATATACGGTCAAATTTCTTACTTATTGCCAGGAATCAGAATGTCCACCCTGATTGTTATGATAGCCGAGGTGTTCCTCTCACCAGTTATGAATGGCGATTTCTAGGGGACCTCTCATGCATGCAAAAAGTCCGGCCCAGCTCCACGATTATGAATATTCCATTCCATCTAATTCCTGAATAGATTGTTCACATTAACCAACATTCGAATATAATATATGTTCATTCTACATTAAGGGGGCGAGATGTAGGCCAGTGGTAAAGCTCTCGCTTGATGCGCGGTCGGTTTGGGATCGATCCCTGTCAGTGGCCCATTGGGCTATTTCTCGCTCCAGCCAGTGCACCACGAGCGGTACATCAACGGCCGTGGTATGTGTTATCCTGTCTATGGGATGGTGTACATAAAAATCTTTGGCTGCTAATCGAAAATAGTAGCCCATGAAGTGGCGACAGCGGGTTTTCATCCCTCAATATTTGGGTGGTCCTTAACCATATATTCGACGCAATATAACCGTAAATAAAATGTGTTGAGTGTGTCGTTAAATAAATCATTTCCTTCCTTCTTTTCCTACTTTAAATTATAATCATGAATAAAGATAGTACCGTAACGAACATTTCAAAACAGTCGGCGACACAAAGAAAATAATACAAATGTCAGGGGCGGATCCAGGAATTTTAGCAGGGGGGTCCAGTCTTGAGCCTTTGAAGCCCCCCCCCCCCTCCCGATAGGAAATTTACATATTTGAAGATAGCTTTAGATGGATTTGAAGTACATTCCCGTTATCAAAATCCTGCTTGTTGGTCACGAGCAGGGGGGGGGGGGTTCAGACCCCCTCGACCCCCCCCTGGATCCGCGTCTGAATGTATTTAAAATATATTGACATTGGAAATAAGTTTTTAATCATTTAAACTGGGCTATGAAAATCTCTACGCAATGAACAAATGTAATTAAGCCTGTTACATCATTTAATATAAGAAGTGACTGAAACTTTACATTTCACAGAAGCGACAGTAACGAATCTTACGGTAACATTTGGACTCAAGAGGTGTGTAAGGAATGTGAATGATGATAGATCGTGGGAACCCTAGCATTTAATATTCGATTTTTTATTTTGCTTTCTGAGCTTTAAAAAAGTCCTTACAAATGCACTGGTTTATTGAGAATGAGTGTCTACTGTCTAGTGGTGTCGTTAAACAACACAAACAAACTTTTTTCAAACATAAAAACATATTTTGGCATGAACCACAAGGGAGCTAACAATATTAAATTTGGATTGTCGTTCTTTGATATCCCAGACTTCGTTGTTCCGACATGTTGAATGTTTCTGAATACTGTACACAACCTCTCAAAAGATGAAGCTCAAACGTTTTTTGTTGCGATACTATCCTCCAGGTAATAGCATTATGAATGGCAAGTTTGTATATAATGCAGTATGATGTTAATGCATATCATAAATTCTGTTGTTTGCTTTTAGAGTCGTCTAAATTTTCACAGTGAAATCGAGCCTGAGCGTCCATCGCGTTCTTAAATTTATTTAAAAAATGTGAGTTTGGAACTTAATAGGCATTGGGAACACAAACTATTTGGATGTTAATTAAGCCCAACATAGTACAGTACACACGCATTATTTCGAAAATGTCCATATAATCACAATGCAGCGAATGCTACTGGTATTTATTTGTTTTATATTTGGTTGCTATGGCAACCGAAATTCTGTTTACAAATACCACGTTTGTCACAAGACAGAAGCCTACAAAGTTTGGTTTATCACTATACACAAAATCTATGATATTAAAAAACATATAATGACCCATAAGTTCCAACTTGAATCAGGAAATACATGTATGCTGTTTGTCCATGAAATGAAGTTTTCATATAATGATTACAGTTATGTGCCAATTCTGACATTGAAAAAAAGTGGGCTTAAATAATAATAATAATAATAATAATAATAATAAAACAAGTCTTATTATTATTATCAATTTAAAATGGAGGTGGGGTATTCAAATGCCCAAAGGCTGAACAGTGTTGTTTATTAATTAAGGCTTTCCATAGCTCGAGTGTCCTCTAGCATTATTCAATTATATACATGTGAGACTAACGCTAGAAATGACAGTTTAATACTCTGCAATCATCAACAACCAATTGGTAGGCAACTACTGTGTTTAAAATACAATTGTTTTCTAAATCTGATGTGTAGACCTTTGGTTCGATTATTCTCGAGTCAGACATTAGACTTACATGTTGGTAACCGGTATGAACATTAGATGAAGAAACCTGATGCCCCTATGTGAAACTGCATTATTGTTGTACTGACATAGGGCAAAGTGTGTGGAGACATCACTCGACTGTCGTGCTGATCTTTAGTGGTCGTATCATGCACATTTGTCTCGGGGAGTAATCGAACTAAAGGTCTGTTGGATCAGATCTAGGAAAAAATGTGTATTTTAGACACAATAGCTGGCTACCATTTGGTCGTTGACAGTTGCCGACATATTACACACAGTCATCTCTAACATTATTCACACATATAACAGAATAACACTGGAGGACACTCGAGCTAGGCTGACCAGTATGGAACAGTGTGGCTAAATTCATTAATGTTGACAACCCTGACAATTTATGTACGATGTACATGCATCAATTAATTATTCTGTTTATTACAGGTATTATCTTGGAATATGAACAAGGAGGCAGTGTGAAGACCAAGTCTGTAGACCTGCTGGATCTTAGACAAGAGTAATCTTTATTACTGTCAATCATAAAATATTAACAATCTTAAAATTCAGCGAAATTCAAATAGCGATTTCCCTAGACATTTGGCAAAGCATGGTAGATGTTTGGGGCATTTTCACAATTTTCGGGGCACTTGTATTTCATTAAAAATACACAAAAATTAATTGAAATAAATATTAATGTAATTTATTTGCTTGCTTTAATAAATGAATGGCAAAAGATATAAAAGGCATATTTTATTAATTAATAATACCTTTTTGGGTGTTTTATAAAGGCAATTTTAGATTTAATTACTGAAAAAGGTTTGTTAATCTCAAGGCAGCATGGCACTGATTAAGGCAATATGGTGCTAGACTGCTAAAACAAGCTAGGGAAAACACTATCAAATATAAGTAACATCAGGGTGCACAGGGTTGAAAATTAGCAGTCGCTCGGTCACCCATGGTGACCTTTATTGGCTAAGGGCGACTAAGAATGTTACAAAGGTAGTCTGTTGGGTGACCATCGATTTTAGGGTCTGGTGAGTGTACTACCAGTTAAAAATGAAACGCACTGAAACTGACTATAACATGACAAAACACATTGCATCTGTGCTGGCGCCAACCACAGCAGCAGAAGACATAGAACATGCATTATATTTTGAAAGCGCCAGACTCAGTTTCTGTAGTTTTGGGCCGGGTCTTTCTAAAAATAGAGCTCAAAACATATTGCAGACATTGCATGTATTTTTAAAATCTGGAAGTCATCGGCTTATTGGAATGGACTGGATACGCCATAATTATCTAGAAGACAATTGTTATGCAATGAACTATGGTAAAAAATTATATTTAATTAGCTTATATTATTCTGGGACAAAATCAAAATCTATGTTGTAGTTTTAACTCGCACTAACGTGAGCACATGCACGCATATATAAATAACAATGAAATGTTCCAGTATTACAGGGATTATTTCAAAGGTCAGTTAATTGTCTGTCAGTGTCTGTATTGTTTTAAGTTTAAGCGATTTGCATGCAATAAGAACAGATCAGATCTTAAGTCTTGACACCAAACCTTACATGATGACATAACCGTCCAAATATTACTGTAATAATAAGTATGTTCTTCATATGCCAAATTGTGTAACTGAGTGTAATGAAGTTCTGTTCTTTTGTTTTTTCAGATTTATTTTTCTTTCGATATTTATTTTATTAGAAGCCTATTACTGTTGCATTTACAATATCCACACACACGTGCGCATTATTACCTTTTAATGAGGCAGAAAATATACATTTTTAGGCTATTGTCCGTTTGTGTCATTTTGCATGTAACTTCATAATGAATAAAGATAAAAGTCATATAAAAACTTATTAATTTATTATGTTTTAAACCCATGCCATCTCAAGTAACATTTGTTTGGGGGAAAAGGTTCTAGGTAAATTTAAAAAAAAAAAAAAGCTTTATAAATTACCATCAAACTGCATAGGTTAAATCTTCTTTTCTAATTTAGATTTTAAGGCAATTGTTAGAACATTCAAGGTAATATGAATGACAGAACTGTAATGCATAATCTGTACAATGCAGAGTCGAATTGGGATTTGGCAAAATAGTGGATGATTCTATGGATCTCTATGTAGTGCCTTGCCTATAGGAGGAGAGCCACTCTCGAGGATATCCTTTACTGGATATTTCACCCCTCTGGCATTGCCACAAAGTGTATGTCATCCCTCTTGCGTCGTCACAAAGAGGACTGCCACTCCCATACTAGTTTATTTAAAACACGCTCAGTTCTACCTTTAGTCTCTGTACTGCATTATATTTTACTTCATAGACAATGCAAGACAAGTTGTATACCTTCACTATTCTAGCATTTTGTCTTCACCCCTATATTAAAAAATGAGATTTAATCTGCATAATTTAATGGTAATTTGTAAAGATTTTTTTTTATTTATATGGGATTTCTTTTTCAGAAAAGGTAATTTGAGTTAGTATGGGTTTAAAACTTAATAACATGTTTTTATATGAATTTTAACTTCATTATTTATCAGTTTACCATTGAAGCAAACAGACTATATACGGTGAGCACATTATTATTATTCAACAAAGAACATTGTAGTTTTTATTTTGGCTGTACAATTAAATTTTAATGTGATAACTGAAGGGCTAGTTGAATTTGAGAAGGGCTGGTAAGATTTTTCTTCAACTGGCCCTACTGGCGACCATGGTTTTAATGTTAATTTTCAACCCTGGGTGCATTCTAAAGCAGCAGTTTACTGGCCAGTTGGCTGGTAAATGAAAAATAATCGCTAGTTAGTAGGGTCTCCACGAGTACCCGGGCACGGGTCTCCACAAGTACCCGGGCACAGGTCAAGTCCAGCAAGAGTACCTGTACAAGTGAGACAATGTAGAGCGAAAAGATACTGCAACCATGTTTGAAATTAAAAATAAAAATTTAACAATTGAATATAATTATAATTGTAAATTGATAAACGTTTTTCTGTTGTGCATCTTATCGACATGATCACATGATTTAGGCTACAGCAAACAGGATCTCAGTTTTTTTGGTGTTTTCTGATGGGGGTTTGGTTTTTTTTTTAAAGCATTAAGTAAACACATGCCTTGTATGAAGTACTTAGAAAATCAGATATCAATTACAACCGGAACATTTCGATGTGTCTCACGGGACATTAAAAACTCCAAAATGCCTCGATTGTCAAAGGGGCCAAAGTTCCTAAGTTGATATTCGGAATAACTTTTGCAACTTTGGTTATCTGACAATATCCGGGTATTCAAAACTCTATTCTTGTGTCTGGGAAAGGCGAGAACATGTTCCGGTTATCAGATCCCATGCTACCTTGCATAGTGATGTGACAAGAATGGGTTCTCAGATCCCACGCTACCTTGCATAGTGATGTGACGAGAATGAGTTCACAGTCATTCGCAAACGCAAAGTCCTAAACACAGAAGTTTATATTTATATTTAAGTACTATATTGTCTGACTGGTAATATAAAATAAATATTTATGTCATAATGACAGCCAGGTGCTGACAAAATAATCTACTCGCCAAAAGGCAAATGTTTTGTAAATTATAACCGCAGTGTTGTGCCCTGAACATACATGTATTAGAGATATAAAACTTTAGTGAGGTTGGCATTATCAGACATTAAAAAAATAAATTTAAGTTGCAGAAAGGACTGAAGAAATACTTCTATGTGATATATTTTGGTGTTATGTAGCTTACAGATAATAAAATTTAGTAAAACATTGCAGTAATATGCATGCTAACTAACTATTGTTATCCTTACTGACATGTAACCATTGCTGTATGTTCAACAAAACATTTGTACACAAGTTTTTCATAACAGTGTCTTGTTGGTCTATTTAAATTTAATATCATGAAATACTTATATAGGCCTACATGTAGCAAAATTTTCGTATATTTTATGCTCGCTAACATTTCCTGTGCCCCTTAACGTGTTCTGTTGCATGATCTTACATAAGTTCCTTGATAGCATCTACGAGTTGCTAGGAACATGTGCATGTGCATATGGAATGTGAAATAAGTCTATTGTTTAAAATACAAATTTGTTTGTTTGAAATACAATCAGATACATTGGTAATCATGAACCAGCCTCGGTGGCATCGTGGTTAGGCCATCAGTCTACAGGCTGGTAGGTACTGGGTTCGCATCCCAGTCGAGGCATGGGATTTTTAATCCAGATACCGACTCCAAACCCTGAGTGAGTGCTCTGCAAGGCTCAATGGGTAAGTGTAAACCACTTACACGACCAGTAATCCATAACTGGTTCAACAAAGACCATGGTTTGTGCTATCCTGCCTGTGGGAAGCGCAAATAAAAGATCCCTTGCTGCTAATCGGAAAGAGTAGCCCATGTAGTGGCGACAGCAGGTTTCCTCTCAAGATCTGTGTGGTCCTTAACCATATGTCTGACGCCATATAACCGTAAATAAAATGTGTTGAGTGCGCCGTTAAATAAAACATTTCGTTTTTCTTTGGTAATCATGAAGCTAGAAAACAATAAATTAATTTGCCTCTGAGCAATAATTAGACCTCAAAAATTTACAAAAGAGGTAACTGTATTTGTTTCATCTTAAGAAAACTTCCTGTAGTAAAAATGTAAATATTGTTCTTTAAATTCAGTGAAAACATGAGTTTTCATCAAATATCAATTCTATTGTTTCTACAGATCTGTATAACAATATAGTGTGTGGCCATGTACATGTATACATGTGATAAATGTTGATGTTTTATTTGGCAGGACTGATGTTGATGTAGTGGTGGACGAGATAATGAGAAAGGAGCCCCTGGTTACTTCAACTAAAGCAGAACAAGTTCGAAAACTCATTCTCCGTATCCTTTGATACTTAGTACAGTGTACTTCAGGGCTTCAGATAGGAAGTAATATAATTATATATATGTCCTGTTGCTGTTAGTCCCCTGCCCGACCGACCAGAGGGGACTGTAGGTTTCATCTCCGTCCTCCTGTCTGTCTGTTCCAACCCGGGGGGACTATAGGTTTCATCTCTGTCCTCCTGTCTGTCTATTCCAACCGGAGGGGACTATAGGTTTCATCTCCGTCCTTCTGTCTGTCAGTTCCAACCGGAGTGGACTATATGTTTCATCTCCATCCGTCTGACTGTCTGTTTCAACCGGAGGTGACTATAGGTTTCATCTCCGTCCTTCTGTCTGTCTGTTCCAACTGGAGGGGACTATAGGTTTCATCTCTGTCCTTCTGTCTGTCTGTTCCAACCGGAGGGGACTATAGGTTTCATCTCCGTCCTTCTATCTGTCTGTTCCAACTGGAGGGGACTGTAGGTTTCATCTCCATCCTTCTGTCTGTCTGTTCCAACCGGAGGGGACTGTAGGTTTCATCTCCGTCCTCCTGTCTGTCTGTTCCAACCGGAGGGGACTCTAGGTTTCATCTCCGTCCTCCTGTCTGTCTATTCCAACCGGAGGGGACTGTAGGTTTCATCTCCGTCCTTCTGTCTGTCTGTCTGTTCCAACCGGAGGGGACTGTAGGTTTCATCTCCGTCCTCCTGTCTGTCTGTTCCAACCGGAGGGGACTCTAGGTTTCATCTCCGTCCTCCTGTCTGTCTGTTCCAACCGGAGGGGACTATAGGTTTCATCTCCGTCCTTCTGTCTGTCTGTTCCAACCGGAGGGGACTATATGTTTCATCTCCGTCCGTCTGTCTGTCTGTTTCAACCGGAGGGGACCATAGGTTTCATCTCCGTCCTTCTGTCTGTCCGTTCCAACTGGAGGGGACCATAGGTTTCATCTCCGTCCTTCTGTCTGTCTGTTCCAACCGGAGGGGACCATAGGTTTCATCTCCGTCCTTCTGTCTGTCTGTTCCAACCGGAGGGGACCATAGGTTTCATCTCCGTCCTTCTGTCTGTCTGTTCCAACCGGAGGGGACCATAGGTTTCATCTCCGTCCTTCTGTCTGTCTGTTCCAACCGGAGGGGACCATAGGTTTCATCTCCGTCTCCGTCTGTCTGTCTGTTCCAACCGGAGGGGACCATAGGTTTCATCTCCGTCCTTCTGTCTGTCTGTTCCAACCGGAGGGGACCATAGGTTTCATCTCCGTCCTTCTGTCTGTCTGTTTCAACCGGAGGGGACCATAGGTTTCATCTCCGTCCTTCTGTCTGTCCGTTCCAACTGGAGGGGACCATAGGTTTCATCTCCGTCTTTCTGTCTGTCTGTTCCAACTGGAGGGGACTATAGGTTTCATCTCCGTCCTTCTGTCTGTCCGTTCCAACTGGAGGGGACTATATAGGTTTCATCTCCGTCCTTCTGTCTGTCTCTTCCAACTGGAGGGGACTGTAGGTTTCATCTCCGTCCTTCTGTCTGTTCCACCTGGAGGGGACCATAGGTTTCATCTCCGTCCTTCTGTCTGTCCGTTCCAACTGGAGGGGACCATAGGTTTCATCTCCGTCCTTCTGTCTGTCTCTTCCAACCGGAGGGGACCATATGTTTCATCTCCGTCCTTCTGTCTGTCTCTTCCAACTGGAGGGGACTATAGGTTTCATCTCCGTCCTTCTGTCTGTCCGTTCCAACTGGAGGGGACCATAGGTTTCATCTCCGTCCTTCTGTCTGTCCATTCCAACCGGAGGGGACTATAGGTTTCATCCCCGTCCTTCTGTCTGTCCGTTCCAACTGGAGGGGACTATAGGTTTCATCTCCGTCCTTCTGTCTGTCCGTTCCAACTGGAGGGGACCATAGGTTTCATCTCCGTCCTTCTGTCTGTCCGTTCCAACTGGAGGGGACCATAGGTTTCATCTCCGTCCTTCTGTCTGTCCGTTCCAACTGGAGGGGACTATAGGTTTCATCTCCGTCCTTCTGTCTGTCTGTTCCAACCGGAGGGGACCATAGGTTTCATCTCCGTCCTTCTGTCTGTCCGTTCCAACCGGAGGGGACTATAGGTTTCATCTCCGTCCTTCTGTCTGTCTCTTCCAACTGGAGGGGACTATAGGTTTCATCTCCGTCCTTCTGTCTGTCCGTTCCAACTGGAGGGGACTATAGGTTTCATCTCCGTCCTTCTGTCTGTCCGTTCCAACTGGAGGGGACTGTAGGTTTCATCTCCGTCCTTCTGTCTGTCTCTTCCAACCGGAGGGGACCATAGGTTTCATCTCCGTCCTTCTGTCTGTCCGTTCCACCTGGAGGTGACCATAGGTTTCATCTCCGTCCTTCTGTCTGTCTCTTCCATCCGGAGGGGACTATAGGTTTCATCTCCGTCCTTCTGTCTGTCTCTTCCAACTGGAGGGGACTGTAGGTTTCATCTCCGTCCTTCTGTCTGTCTCTTCCAACTGGAGGGGACTGTAGGTTTCATCTCCGTCCTTCTGTCTGTCTCTTCCAACCGGAGGGGTCCATAGGTTTCATCTCCGTCCTTCTGTCTGTCCGTTCCACCTGGAGGTGACTATAGGTTTCATCTCCGTCCTTCTGTCTGTCTCTTCCAACTGGAGGGGACTGTAGGTTTCATCTCCGTCCTTCTGTCTGTCTCTTCCAACTGGAGGGGACTGTATGTTTCATCTCCGTCCTTCTGTCTGTCTCTTCCAACCGGAGGGGACCATAGGTTTCATCTCCGTCCTTCTGTCTGTCTGTTCCAACTGGAGGGGACCATAGGTTTCATCTCCGTCCTTCTGTCTGTCTCTTCCAACCGGAGGGGACTATAGGTTTCATCTCCGTCCTTCTGTCTGTCTGTTCCAACTGGAGGGGACTATAGGTTTCATCTCCGTCCTTCTGTCTGTCCGTTCCAACTGGAGGGGACCATAGGTTTCATCTCCGTCCTTCTGTCTGTCTGTTTCAACCGGAGGGGACCATAGGTTTCATCTCCGTCCTTCTGTCTGTCTGTTCCAACTGGAGGGGACCATAGGTTTCATCTCCGTCCTTCTGTCTGTTCCACCTGGAGGGGACCATAGGTTTCATCTCCGTCCTTCTGTCTGTCCATTCCACCTGGAGGGGACTGTAGGTTTCATCTCCGTCCTTCTGTCTGTTCCACCTGGAGGGGACCATAGGTTTCATCTCCGTCCTTCTGTCTGTCCATTCCAACTGGAGGGGACTATAGGTTTCATCTCCGTCCTTCTGTCTGTTCCACCTGGAGGGGACCATAGGTTTCATCTCCGTCCTTCTGTCTGTTCCACCTGGAGGGGACTGTAGGTTTCATCTCCGTCCTTCTGTCTGTCTGTTCCAACTGGAGGGGACCATAGGTTTCATCTCCGTCCTTCTGTCTGTTCCACCTGGAGGGGACCATAGGTTTCATCTCCGTCCTTCTGTCTGTTCCACCTGGAGGGGACTGTAGGTTTCATCTCCGTCCTTCTGTCTGTCTGTTCCAACTGGAGGGGACCATAGGTTTCATCTCCGTCCTTCTGTCTGTTCCACCTGGAGGGGACCATAGGTTTCATCTCCGTCCTTCTGTCTGTCCATTCCACCTGGAGGGGACTCCACCTGGAGGGGTAGGTTTCATCTCCGTCCTTCTGTCTGTTCCACCTGGAGGGGACCATAGGTTTCATCTCCGTCCTTCTGTCTGTTCCACCTGGAGGGGACTGTAGGTTTCATCTCCGTCCTTCTGTCTGTCTGTTCCACCTGGAGGGGACCATAGGTTTCATCTCCGTCCTTCTGTCTGTTCCACCTGGAGGGGACTGTAGGTTTCATCTCCGTCCTTCTGTCTGTCTGTTCCAACTGGAGGGGACCATAGGTTTCATCTCCGTCCTTCTGTCTGTCTCTTCCAACCGGAGGGGACCATAGGTTTCATCTCTGTCCTTCTGTCTGTCTGTTCCAACTGGAGGGGACCATAGGTTTCATCTCCGTCCTTCTGTCTGTCCGTTCCACCTGGAGGGGACCATAGGTTTCATCTCCGTCCTTCTGTCTGTTCCACCTGGAGGGGACCATAGGTTTCATCTCCGTCCTTCTGTCTGTGTTCCATCCGGAGGGGACTATATAGGTTTCATCTCTGTCCTTCTGTCTGTCTGTTATATAGTTTTCAGGATGTTTTTTTTTTTTTAGAATGCCTTGAGATATTGAGCTGACATTTTTGTATAGCTTTGTCATGTACTTTTACAAATCTAAGTTTGCCTTTCATGAAGATTTACCCATTTTTGACGAAGTTATGGTCCTTGAACTTGGTTAATGTGAATATTTGTTTTCCAGACTTTTCTTCAAAAAGCCTTGAGATATTGATCTGAAATTTTGTGTATATCTTTATAATGTACTGTTACAGATCAAGTGTGACTTTCATTGCAAATTACCCATTTTTAACGGAATTATGGCCCTTGAACTCGGAAGATTAATAATTTTGTTTCATCTCAAAGATATTGAGATGAAATTTTGTATAATTGTTTATCATGTACCGTTATTAATCAAGTTTATCTTTCATGGTGATTTACCCACTTTACACAAAGGTATGTCCCTTAAATTTAGGAGATATGAAACATTGTTGGGCTTGGTAGTGGACATGTATTGGTTTAGCAGTACTTTCTTAATGCCTGTTTATTTTAATAACAGGCCAAAAGAAATATGTCCTATGAAAAAATATGACCTGCTGGAAATACTGTATTTGACTGGAAATTGGCCCATGTCTATGAATGGGCACCCATCCTTTTTGTAGGCAATTAAGAAATTAGGCCATTTCCAGTAAATAAGTACCCCCAGTAAATAAAATGAAAATGCAAGTTTTCTCTAAGTTCATTTAAAGGCTCAAACCTGTAGGAATACTGTAACAAACGGTTAAACACCAACGTAACAACAAGTTAAATGTATTTTGGATATAGATGTCTGAACTGAAACCAATGTTTATTACCAAGTCTTACTTGTTTGTTCTTAATGTGCTCCAGTGGTGTCGTTAAGCAAAATAAACTATTGCTTGTGATTAAACATTGTTTTACTCCAAGTAATAACATTGTTTCTTGACAGGGCGGGACGTAGCCCAGTGGTAAAGCGCCCACTTGATGTGCTGTCGGTCTGGGATCAATCCCCTTTGGTGGACCCTTTGCGCTATTTCTTGTTCCAGCCAGTGCACCACAACTGGTATATCAAAGGCCATGGTATGTGTTATCCTGTATGGGATGGTGCATATAAAAGATCCCTTAATTGCTACTAATGGGAAAATGTAGCAGGTTTCTTCTCCAAAACTATATGTCAAATATACCAAATGTTTGACATCCACTAGCCGATGATTAATAAGTCAGTGTAGAAGTTTAGTGTGCATTACCAAGTCTACAGGTATATGTACTTGCTTGTCAATAGACATTTTCTAGGCGATCATTTTCTTAACCATTGTTCAGGTCTTCAGGAGAAGCTTTCTCACGCCGATGACCATCACTATTATCTCTTTAAGGTTGGTCATATACACTGTCACATGCTCTATATATAATGTTATTGTTTTTAAAACTTTTAATAGACTTGTGCCCACATTTATGTTGCATGTGAGTAGATTACTATGGCTGGAGCGATAAATAAGTACATGTAAGTAAAAAAATAAGTAAGTAAAATAATTAACTAAAAGGTAAGTATAAGTATATGTAAGTAAGCAAAATGTTAATAAGTACATATAAGTAAGTACCTTAATAAATAAATAAGTAAACAAGTAGATAAATAACTAAAATGACATCTGCATGAATGTAAAAAAAATTATTATCGATTATCATAATGTGCATGAATGTAAACGTCACTTGAACTCACAAAGCTGATAGTCTCTTTTTATTATACTCAAAGTGCCACTTGCCCAGTTATTCAGTTGTATTGATCATTAGTATCAAGGCTATTTCTCTCTCTAGCCAGTGCACCATGACTGGTATATCAAAGGCCGTGGTATGTGCTATCCTGTCGGTCGGATGGTGCATATAAAAGATCCCTTGCTACTAATGAAAAAATTTACAACTGTCAAAATTACCATATGTTTGACATCCAATAACTGATGATTAATAAATCAATGTGCTCTAGTGGTGTCGTTAAACAAAACAAACAGATCATTATTATCAAATGGAAGAACGTCTGTGTTTACATGTACATCCCCATAAAATAGACACACTAATTTATTAACAGCCTGACTGCAAAAGTTTCTTAATAAAATAATAATCTCGACCTTGACCTTTAATAATAGATTTACATGTATTTAAAATGTACAAATTTAAAGGCAGTGGACAGCTTGTACTGCAAATATATGCAAATGTCATTTATTTATAAATTGAATATTGTCTTTATTATATTTTTTTTTAAATTTCATTTTTTAAATTTATTTATAGATCTATTTTTACTGCAAATATATATGCACATGACAAATTTTATTTATTTATAAATTAATTGATTGTCTATTGTCTTTCTTCTGTTTGTTTTTTTAATTTTTAAAAGTTTATTTATAGATCTATTTATTTGAACACTTTTTTTCTTAAGTTTATTTGATGGTATCAGGTATAAATACTTTCAGCAATTATTACATGTAAAAATTCTGCAATTATGACTTAATTATTTTTATATTTAGTGCATTGATACAATGAACAAATTATTGTACTTTTTTCATGAATTAACCAGATTTATGAATAATAAATTGTGGTTTCAGAATTATTTTTTTAAATTGACAAATCGTCATTAAATTAAAAAGAAACCTGAATGAAAATAATAGTTTATGCTTCCCTAATATTTATATTAAATATATGACATTGCTTGATTTTTTAAAACTAAATATCAAATACATGTACTTGTATGCAATAATTTCCATCACTTGTCTTAAAAATATTGGACTGAATTTACGAAGCCTGTTTATTACATGCTAGTAACTACATATTACATGTACAATGTTTAAAACCCTTGTTTAAGAAAATCATGCTTCATAAATTCGGCCCATGGTGTTCACATTAAACATGACCTACAGTCAAAATCCTAGCTAGAACATTGCCTGTGAGCAGCAAACACGAGAGCCTAAAATAACTGTACAATTACTAGTTGATCTGCGAGCTCCAGGTATCATATATAGAACACAAATTCTCTTATTGGCTCTGTACAATACACTATATATGGGTTATCATTCCTGTGATTAAATTAACAGATGCAGGATCTAACTCAGTCGGTAGCGAGCTCACCTGCAGTGCTTGTGTCATAGGATCGAACCATCTCCGTGATCCCATTCTCTGATTGAGGTTTTTCCCATTCCAACCAGTGCACTACAAATATATCAAAGATCCCTTGCTGCTGTTGAAAAAATGTAACAGGTTATGTCGAAGACTATGACTAAAAAATTACCAAGTGTTTGACAACCAATTTTAGATGATTAATAATGTGCTCTAATGTTCTTATATTTGCAGGTTTTGAGGGCCCATATACTTCCTCTCACAAATGTAGCATTTAACAAGTCTGGTTCGTGGTAAGTTCCGATTAAACCTGCATGATTCAATATTGTTATATGCTGCTTCATCCAGTAATTATTACCATCAGGAGAGAGAGAATGAGAGAAAGAATGAGAGCATAAGAGAGAGAGAGAATGAGAGCACAAGAGAATGAGAGAGTGCGTGAGAAAAAACGAGAGAGAGAGAGAGAGAGAGAGAGAGATGAATGAATGAATGACAGAGGTATTGAGGGGAGTTGAGAGTCAGTGCTATGTAATTTAACAACATGTGTTTCAGTATCAGATTGGCTCTCTCCATTTGGAATTAATAGGAGACCAATCGGGCAATGAATGTACCGGTAGGGATTTTTGAACATTTCTGCCAGATCATAAAATGATGTAATCTAGATATTTCTGGAGTTTATTGCCAAAAAACCTATGCTTCCAAGTCACAATCTGGGATTCCTGGAAGCTTGGAAGCAAAGAATCCTGCTAAATAACACATTTTAAGAAATGATCATCCTCAGAATAAAATGTGATGTTAAATGAAAGACGAGTTCAGAAATGCTATTTTTTCATATTAAGGCTAGTGAAAGCCACTGCTCACCTGTTGAAAAGACCTGTTGTGATGCAGTCATTTTATCAACTGTATAACGTTTCCATTTATTTCTGGGGTGTGACTGAACCCAGTGGTAAAGTGCTTGCTTGATGCACGGTCAGTGTGGAATCAATCCTCATTGGTGGGCCCATTGGGCTTTTTAATGTTCCAGCCAGTGTGCCACTACTGGTACATGAAAGGCTTTGGTATGTGCTATCCTGTCTGGGATGATGCATATAAAATATCCCTTGCTCCTAATAGAAAAATGTAGCGGTTTCCTCTCTAAGACATATTTGTAAAAATTACCAAATGATATAATTATAAATAAATAAATGTAAATTTATCTTTTTATTGGATTTTTGATACTTACAAAATTAATAATTGGAATTGCATTGATAGGTGGAAAAAACCCATGGTGGTTTACATTTTAAAACTGGTAACTTTGTATTTAAAAAACCCAGGAATGTGTTGCTGTTTTTGTTTTTCAGCTTTATCACTGGAAGTTACGACCGAACGTGTAAAATCTGGGACACTGCGTCTGGGGAGGAGCTTCACACACTGGAGGGACACCGAAATGTTGTGTACGCCATAGCCTTCAACAACC
This sequence comes from Gigantopelta aegis, assembly GCF_016097555.1. NCBI lineage: Eukaryota > Metazoa > Mollusca > Gastropoda > Neomphalida > Peltospiridae > Gigantopelta > Gigantopelta aegis. Next base: position 46,158,120 of record NC_054699.1, on the reverse strand, counting down.
CTTATGGGTGAGTTGCAACATGGTATAGTCACAGACCCTAGTTTCAACCACTGAAAATGGACACTATAGTCCATCCCTCAGAGAACGCTGATTTTCATACTATGGAATTTACTACACCTTATTCATTTATCAAAGGCCATGGTATGTGCTATCCTGTCTGTGGGATGGTGCATATAAAAAGGGGTGGGTCTTAGCCCAGTGGTAAAACGCTTGCTTGATGCGTGGTCGGTTTGAGATCAATCCCTATCAGTGGGTCCATTGGGCTATTTCTCATTCCAACCAGTGCACCACGACTGGTATATCAAAGGCCGTGGTTTGTGCTATCCTGCCTGTGAGATGGTGCATATAAAAGATCTTTCTACTGATGGAAAAATATAGCGAGTTTCCTCTCTAAGACTGTATGTCAAAATTACCAAATGTTTGACATCCAATACCCGATGATTAATAAATAAATATGCTCTAGTGTTGTTTTTTTATACAAAACAAACTATAGCCCATCCCACAGAGAACGCCTTTTTTCATACAAACCGATTGTTTTCTAAATAAAATAGTATTTAATTATTTCCAAAACACTTTATAATTTCCTTTTTTTCTTATGTCAAACCAAACTAAAATTATTTACAAAAAATATGTTTGTAGGAGGATGGGACAGACTATATAAGTTTAGTTGCATGCAATCTACAAACCTGTAACAAATTTAGATAGTTACAATAGAGTGAAACAAGAGTCTGTGATGTTGAAATGGTGAAATATATCCTTTAAAATAGACCAGAACTTGTTTCCATAACAGACATACATTTTTAAATATATGAAAAATGCATTTTGTGGTATTAGAAACCCCAGGATGACCAAAAGCACTTCAGATGTACGTAAAAGAAATAACAGACAATACTTACAATTAAATTTAAAATATACTTTATACTAATAATAAGGGTTGATTCAAATATTACATAACGCTCGAGGGGTGGGTGGAGGTCGAAACGTTATGTAGCGGATGGCAAGTGTATTTAACAGTTATGTAACACACTTATCAACATTTTTATTACTAAAATCACTTATTTTATTATTATTATTATATATATATATATATATATATAAACACTGTCACGGCGACAATATTTAACGTAGGTAGTTATAGCTAGGCGGATACATACAATATATAAGGATTATAAATAGAGTTGAAATGCGTATCTGCGCTTTCCCAAATGGCATAAATGTACATTAAAATTATATTACATCCATCACGTGACTTGTTTGTGAATGGCGGGGGGATCACCAAGCATTACATAATATTTGGGGGGTGTATGGTCTAGCGTTACGGAATGTTATGGGGGGAGGGAAGGTGTTTAATTTTGACAAAAATAACATTACATAACATTTGAATGGCCCATAACGCTTAAATTTCACATTTTATTTCAAATTATTTTTCCATTCTAAAGCAGACAAAATACCTATATACCTATATATTCGTCATCAGATATGACATTCCCAGACATAAATTTTTTATGTTCACCTCTCGTTGCTACAGCTGAACCAATGAGATGACATTATTAGTATAATAATGAAATGAATGTAACAGAAATTTAATTTATAGCCATTTGCTGGGTGCTGAGGGCTCTGTTAATGTCACCATACCCTTTGATAAAATTATTTTAATTGACAAAATATAAATTTTTGATATACATTTTAATAGCTACATGTAGGTGCATAAGGATATAGAAAACGAGTACATTTTGTACATATGAAAATGTCAATCTTGATTGTATTCTTTGGGTAGAGGGTCATGTTTTAAATGTTTAATGGAGATTGTTGTAAAATAAAATTGTTTTGGTTACTGTAACCTAACCCCCCCACCCCCCCCCCCCCCCCAACACCTACCTACTAACTTCCAACAAGTAATATCTCCATAAGCATGTATTTAAATTACATGTAAGTCACTTAGATCATGCTTAAAAAATTATTTTGTTTGTTTGTATATAAAAGGTCTGGTATGTGCTGTGCTGTTTGTGGGAAGTGTGTGTAAGTGTAGCCTATCATACAAGAAGATGTTGTAAGAGGTGTATTCTTTAATACTACCTTAATTCCGTTAATAATAAACAAGTTACCAGTTATTATCAAATTTATATTCCGAGTGAAATAATTTTCAGTTGTCACAAGCTTTGGCGAGTGACAAATGAAAATTATTTCACGAGGGACATAAATTTGATAATAACTGGTACCAAGTTCGTTTTCTATTTATTACCTCAGTTATTTTTTCTCTAAAAGCCTTTATTTTCAACATGCACGTACATGTATAGAAACGACGTAAACCACTTTACGCACTGTTCTAAGTATTGCTATAACTTTGTAATTTAATCACGTTCATAATTTTCAAAAACAAAAATCTCTTTATTCTGGTAAAATAATCTATTATGAATTGCATTAAAATGACATTTTGTTACAATGTTAACACCAAAAACAGAGCTGTAAATGCAAAGTCTTTAAACTACATGACATCATTTTGTGTGTTTGCCAAATCATGATGACATCATATTTAGTACTGACACGGTCATGGGCTTATAAGTGTCAAATCATACAATATTATTGTCCGTTAGACCAATGCAGAATATTTCCCATTGAGTTATTAGTGACCGCTGCTGTAATAAATCTTTTTATGACATCCAATAACTGATGTGTTTTTTGTTCAGGGCCATCGTAAAGCATTCATTCATCCATCCATGCATGTATGCATGCATTCAGTTGCTCGCTCACTCATTCGCTCACTCACTATATTTGTAACTTAGCTTTGACATGTAAAAGTTCTGCTTAAACAATGTGCTGAGGTGTTTTTAAACAAACATTTGTTTGTTATTTGTACTTTCAGAGATAAAATAGCCACAGGATCGTTTGACAAGACCAGCAAATTGTGGAGTGCCGAAACTGGCAAGTGCTATTACACATTCCGAGGCCATACAGCCGAAATTGTAAGTTTAAGACTTTTTTCTGTTATGGCATGGGCATTGACATTTTTGTCAGACATTCTGACATGCTGCAATTTCATTTGAAAATGAAATACAGTTGATATCTTTCCACTACGCCAAGTTGAAAAATTTATTTGGTTAAATATACTTTTAAAATAATTCAACAGAAAAAATTAAAATTCATGACTGCCCACTGAAACACTTTTTCGGTTCCATGCCTTGTGATCATGGGAACCCATCGGAAACTGTTTTATTATATATATTTATTATTTTCGTTGAATAGTCGTACTCAATATAATAATCATGGGAAATGAAATTTTGGTTCTATGATGTTACCGAAACGTGAAATCCAAAGGCCTCCATTAACAAATTTCATTCATGTTCAAAACTGAAATAACTTTAATAAATGTATTGAATAATGTATACTTTAGTTATTTTAAAAACAATATTATACATTTCCATTTAATTTTGATTGCTTAATTGACATTTATTACGAATTGTAAGAACCACAACATAAGCTAAGGTACTGTTGATAAATATAGACTGACGGCTAATCCGGAGCATGCGCATATCACACTACCTGTTTATTTGGCTGATGTAAATAATGACTGCTTCCCATGCGACCGTGCGGTTTCAGAGGTGCAACTTACATTCAATAAACAACATGACACTAGATTATTTGTCCACTGTTCAGTATAGATGGATAAATTTTTGTGTTAAAAGATGCTTTGAGCCAGTCAGAAAACATCGGATCATCGGGCTTGCTCAGGTCTATTAATAGACATGGGAAACACCATTTCCGGGCAAACGTGAAGGTGTTCTAGCAACAGTTCTGCAAGCACATGCATGCTACATGATACAGTAATAAAACTAGTTTATATATGCATTTTAAAATGTACTGCATCGAACTGCTTCAGCACTCGTGCAAAGTGTACATTAAGTGACTGTCTTTCTACGTTTGTTTCGGACTACTTCAACACTTTCTGTGTGGGACAAAATGACCCCTAATATTAAGTTGGTGACTGTCAAAGTTTGACAAATGACAAATTTGTACCGGACAACGTCCGTGTCCAGCCACTTATTTCCAGGCTTGTTCATCGGGAAATGAACAAACTCTGTTGATACTGCTTGACCAATGGGATGATGTTAAATTATAATGTAGTTATCTGTATGTTATTTCAGGTTTGTTTGGGATTCAACCCGTCTAGTTCGGTTCTTGCGACTGGCAGTATGGACACCACAGCCAAGCTCTGGGACGTTGAGACAGGGGTGGAGCTGCAAACGTTAAATGTGAGTTCATGCAAGGAAGGAACATGTCATTAAATACCAGTGGCATAGCGAAGGGGGTGGCCAGCCCCCCCCCCCCCCCCCCCCCCCCCCCCGCCCAACCAATCAGACCTTTTTTCTTTCTTTTGTAGTGTATTAATTTTTGATTAAATCATATATACATACATACATAGTGTGTGTTGCCTTCTTCCCCCACAAGAGTAGGTTGGGCCCGTCAATCTATGCCAGTGTTAAGCACGCACTGCATTTTTTAATCCAGGGGTGTTAGGTGTCAAAACATATTATATTATAATAAATCTGTGTGCTCTAGTAGTGTTGTTAAACAAAACAAACGTTTAACTTTTAAGTCTTCATCTTTCAGGGTCACTCTGCAGAGATAATCTCGTTATCCTTCAATTCGACTGGTTCCCAGTTCATCACTGGATCGTTTGACCACACGGTGTCCGTTTGGGATGTCCGGTCTGGACAGTAAGTAACTGGAATATGCTCTTTTATTTGCTTTGGCTAGGCGGTTTCGGCCGTAGAGTGAGTTTAGGTTTGTCCGGGGGCCTGCCTCCCTCCTCCCTTCCCTTCTCTAGTTGGTCACACCAACGTTACCGATATGATTGCTGCCCCTCACTTCCACCATACATTAAGTAACTTCCGGGGACCTAGGTCTAACCCCTCCTACCAACCTCCTACTCCCCCCAACCTAAAGGGCTTACGGTTAAACATTATCTATATTGGTTTAGACAGCCCAGTCTAAAAAGCGCCAAAATTATTAAATTTTCTAATAAAATAAGTAAGTGGAATATATTTTATTTAGACTGCAAATAAATTTATTAAATTCCTGTATTTGTATGGCGGTAAGTTTCAAAATCGTCCCAAATATTTCTGTCCCAGGTCAGACCACTAGCTATCCAGAGACCGGACCCACGACAGACATGCTTGAAACTAGTGGTATATGAGCATGTTAATAAGTATGGGTTTCGGCTTTGGCTCGGTGGATTGTGTGGTTTTTTATGCCTACTAGGATCTGGGGACACCCCCAGGTTTTGTGTCCAGATGAACTGTCATCGCAAACAGTCATTCCTTGGTTTGCTATTCACTTATCTTGGCATGATTGTTTGAATGACAGAACATTTGACATGTATGCTGCTGTCTGGTGAGAAAACCAATATGTGTACCAATAAAAAAAATTGTCATTAAATTTAGTCTGGCTTCAGTTAAAATTAAAATCATTCAATTTGGCAAATAAAAGGCAGTAATTGTCCAGAATGCAGAATGACATCTCCAAGAAGAATTAACTACTTTTTAGCTCCGCTTTTGACATTTGTCGATTAGGTGGACTTTTCTAATATAAATTTGTACGGCGTCCATCTATCTGTCAGTTTGTCTTCTACTTCAGTTTTGATGGAGTTGTTCTCAAACTTGGAACAGCGATCCTCTGGGGCACCCTCCCCAAACTAGTAGCAGAGTGATAGTTTGAAATCTTGAATTTCTATTAAATGTTTTCAAAATTAAAACTCTGAAAGTCTCTTTCCTAAAGTTTTTGATTAGTAAATTAGTTCTAAAACTTGGTGTTATGATTCTCTGGGGCAGTCTTCACAAACTAATAGAGAAAAATCTGAAATAGAAATTTACAATGATTGTTAATTTAAAAGTCTATCTTCTCATAGCTTTTGATTGGATAGTTCTGAAACTTGGTACTGTGATTCTCTGGGGCAGTCTTCACAAACTAATAGAAAGATATTTTTGTATTTCTATTGGATTTTTAAAATTTAAAGAAAACCTTAACATTAAGCAGTCTTTACAAATTAATGAATTTTATGGTTGCATGAGAAAAGCGTAGTATTTACAGTTGTTTTCTCATTTTGTTGGTGGTGGATATTATTGTGCTCATTCCTTAGAAAAATGATGTAAACAAATTTTGTAGAGGGTTAATGTCAAATTCTTGTCAATAGTGTATACAGTTAAACAAAAAATTACATGATTACACAGTACAGAATAACTCAGTTGATGTATATTATATTCTTTTTACTGATTATTTAAGTAAAAATTTAATGGGGTAAAACTTTGGAAGTACATTTTCTCAAAGATAGTCCTTTAGAAAAATGTGTAATCTTCTGTACAAAATGATCATATAATATAATTTTAATATACTGTTTGGCAATTTTGGAAAGTGCATATATATATATATATATTTATATATATATATATATAGGTGAAGCCTGTCTAAACTGGACCCTGAACATACCGAAATCCTGTCAAAACCGGCAAAATTCCATGGTCCCGAATATTCTCTTATTTAAACCATGTATTAAAAACCTGATAAAACCAGAACCTGTCCATTTCGGAAACCGGATTGATTTTTTGTTCACAGATGTAAAATCCTTCATTAATTAACCTGAACAAACCGGCGTAGTATAAACAAATGAAGAGTAAAGTTGACGAAAACACGACTTTCAGAAAACATTGCAGACCAGAATTTCTGCTGTCCAGCATCCGGTGCTACATCATGGGTCACCGATTTCCATGATCTCAGGCCAGCTTAGCAGACAGCAGAGTGATTAAAGCTTGATTGTTTTCAATTGTCCTGTCTGGTGCAGTGCAATGCTGAGCAAATTCTTTATAGCTTTTTCACCTTTGATTTTTAATCCATGCACTTTGATAATGGAATACTGACACAGTGTAAATGTTAGAAACAACTTAATTTAGAGTAAAATATACACACATGACTTATTTGTATACACTACATATAAACAGAAAATTTTATCTTTTCTGTGATAGATATGAAAAACATGCACGCTGAATTTTGCTAACAACCCTCTCCCCCCCCGCCCCCCCCCCCCCCCCCCCCCCCCCAAAACCTTAAACGAACATGTCCTGACCACAACAGGCAAAACATAGGCGTGTGGAATTATCGTTGAAAGTAAAGTTCGATTAGTTTAAAAATTTGCAGTCTGTACCAAAATTAACTCAAAAGGATTTAGCAGCAAAGTATGGTATTGGCATTTCCACTGTGTCGGACATATTAAAGAAAAAGACTGTTTATCTGCATGAATATGAAAATAACTCTAGTGCCAACAAAATGCAATTCAATACAGACTGCAAATATGACGAACTGAATAAACTGACATGGAAATGGTTTCAACATGCGAGAGCAAAGAATATTCCCATATCCGGACCGATCATTCAGGAAAAAGCTTTGAAATTTTCATCTGATCTGCTGATTCAGGATTTTAAGGCTTTAACAGATAGTTAGAAAGCTGGAAGTCGCGCTTTTCTTTTCGACATTTCATGATCAGCGGTGAAAGTGCTGGTATAGATAATAACGTAATTGATGATTATAAAGACAGAATTCCTGGCATTGTTTCCAGTTATGACCCACAAAATATCTTTAATTGTGATGAAACTGGTCTTTACTGGCGTGCTTTACCTGACAAAACCCTATCTGCTAAAGGCAAGTCTACCAAGGGAATAAAAAACTCAAAAGAAAGGCTAACCGTTATGTTTGCATGTAGCACCACTGGAGAGAAGTTTAAGGTGCTCCTCATCTGGGAAAGCGGCGAAGCCTAGATGCTTAAAAAATGTGAACATTAATCAGCTGCCTGTCATTTGGGAATCAAACCGTAAGGCGTGGATGAACGGCAAGTTGTTTGAAAAATGGATTAAAGTGTCAACATACAGATGAAACGACATGACAGAAAGATCCTGATGGTTTTTGGATAGTGCAACTTCTCATGCTGAAATAGAACTTTCAAACACAACATTGAAGTTTCTACCACCAAACACAGTGTCCAACCATTGGACCAAGTGGTAATTTGTGTATTTAAAGCCAAATACAGAAAACATCTGCTTAAAAACTTAATTGTTAAAATTGACACTGCTAACTCTCTGTTGCGCAGTTGTGTAAGGAAATTACGGTCCTTGGCGCTGTACATGGGATATCACATGCATGGAAAGACACTGCCTGAAACCATATCAAAGTGTTTTCGAGCATGTGTATTTATAACATCGACAAATGTGGATTCCATTGATGATGATGTTGACGATGACGACGATATTCCCCTTTTGCAACTGATCAGTGTCTACTGGATGAATATGGATCTGGCCACTATTGCGACATTTGACGACCAGTTGCCAATCGAGGATACAAGTGATGAATGGGAAAAATGAATACAGAAAACCAGAGGAATGTGATAAGAGCCCAAGTGATGACGAAAGTGAAAGTTTATCGGGTGAAAGTTTGCTACCTAATGGTTGCAAAATGTCGCATGTCGATGCACTGGTTATGATTAAGAAACGTAGAAATTTTGCTCTTGCAAAAGATGAACGCTATTTGGAACACAGTCTGAAACTTAATTCGATATCGATGAACATTGTTCAAAAAAACTAATCTGAACCAAAACAACAAACCATGGACATTGATCTGAACAATTGTTTCTATCTTTATTGATTCAAAACATATTTTATTGTAAACAAGTAGATTGGGCACAAGCCTTAATTGTGGTAAAAAACTTAATTATTTATACATCTGTTGTTGTTTTTATTTATGTTTTAATGTCAGTTAATAAATAAGAAAGATGCATAACAAAACTGGGATATAGCGACATTATTATGAGTCGTCGCTTCGACAGTCACATTCATTCGGCAATTCTCGGACCTGTTTGTTAGCAGTTAAGAATTCGATGTCAAGGGAAATAACTCTATATTCTAAAACGTGACCCTCTAAACACCGGATTCTCTCCAAACCAGATAAATATCAGGTCCCCGCCATGGTCCGGTTTAGACAGGTTTCACTGTGTATATATATATATATACAGTCATTGCATATCGGTTTATAGCATAAATCGGTTATTTGCATATAATTCGGCTGCACAGAACCAAATAGCATTAAATCAATACAAATTATGTCGCATATTTGAATAGCTTTATAAAGAAAAACATTGGTTAATTGCATACGAAAATTGGGTACTTTGATTTCATGTTATTACATTTGAGTTGAATTGTTTGTATTTTTGTTTCAAGAGATTTGACCCTTCGTGAACTTACAGCAGACTTGCAGATAAAAATATTTTTAACTCATAAATTATTTTTGTTTTTTATTGAGTTTTTGTTTTTAGAATAAGATGCTTACAGGCCTATAGGTATGACATCTGGAGTGGGGAAGGAACCGTCTAGTTGGGGGGGGGGGGGATAAGCCACATTTTAATATGTATATGGAATAGGAAACACCCCCCCCCCCATATACATTTGTGGGGGTGGGGGGGGGAGGAAGGGGTGGGCACAGGCCTCTCCCCCGGTTCCTACAGGGGGAAGGAGGGGCGGGCACAGGTCTGGCTTACATCGTGTTAATAATTTTATTCATTAGTAAATATTTTTAATTTTCTAATTAATTAATGAAATAAGCAAAATAAACACTACGATTCTTATATTTTGTCCAATGCACATTAGCATCTCTAACAAAATATACTGTAACATTAGTACACTAGCTAAAATCGGTTGACAATTAATAGTTGCTAATTTAAGTTATGTATATTTCGCCTGCACGTGGAAATTGCGCTTTGCCAAGTAACATGGTTTCACTACTCAACACCCCTGAGAACAATTGGTGTGAACTGTGGAAAAGCCGTGTGCAACAAACTGCAACGTGAATATTAGTAGCTAGACATAGCATCAATAAACACAACCACAGATTTGTAACAATGCAAAATTATAAATATTTGATCTTACATTTATACTGTTATTTTATTTATTATTATTTTAAAATACATGTATAAACAAATGAAACACATGTATCGGCATTCAGACAATTTTCTGCAGTTAAGAGTAAGATAGACTGTCCACAAGGCATTTGTAAAGTTTACCGTTTGGTTATAACCTGAAGTGGGGCTCTATCGGATAATCGGTTATACGGGTTATTGGCATAAATTTAACACACACCGGGGCTATGCAATAAAGCGGATTTGATTGTATATATATATATATATATATATATATATATATATATATATATATATATGAATATATATATATATATATATATGCATTTATATTTGATTTATAATCCTTATTGTGTTTTTACATCTAGCTATAACTACCTACGTTAAACTTTGTCGCCATGACAGAGCGTTTATGAAAGAAAAACAACAACCCCAAAACACACAAAAACATTTAGTAATAAGAAAATGTGTTACATAACACCCACCTACCCTCTGTAACACTACATAATGTTTGGACCTACACCCACCCACCCCCTTGAGTAATATTTGTATGGCCCCTTTGTATGGAGGCTAAAGAGTGTGTTTCACTTCAGACGGATCCACACATTGATTGGTCACAAGGCTGAAATCAGCAGCGCTCAGTTCAACTGGGATTCGTCTCTCATCGCCACGGGATCCATGGACAAGACTTGCAAGATCTGGGACACGAACTCAGGTTAGTCACAACAGCAAGATCTGGGACACAAACTCAGGTTAGTCACAGCAACAAGATCTGGGACACAAACTAAGGTTAGTCACAACAACAAGACTTGCAAGATCTGGGACACAAACTAAGGTTATTCACAACAACAAGACTTGCAAGATCTGGGACACAAACTCAGGTTAGTCACAACAACAAGACTTGCAAGATCTGGGACACGAACTCAGGTTAGTCACAACAACAACACTTGCAAGATCTGGGACACAAACTAAGGTTAGTCACAACAACAACACTTGCAAGATCTGGGACACGAACTCAGGTTAGTCACAACAGCAAGATCTGGGACACAAACTCGGGGTTAGTCACAACAACAAGATCTTGGACACAAACTCAGGTTAGTCACAACAACAAGATCTGGGACACAAACTAAGGTTAGTCACAACAACAAGATTTGCAAGATCTGGGACACAAACTCAGGTTAGTCACTACAACAAGATCTGGGACACAAACTCAGGTTAGTCACAACAACACGACTTGCAAGATCTGGGACACAAATTCAGGTTAGTCACAACAACAAGACTTGCAAAATCTGGGACACCAAACTCAGGTTAGTCACAACAACAAGACTTGTAAGATCTGGGACACGAACTCAGGTTAGTCACAACAACAAGATCTGGGACACAAACTCAGGTTAGTCACAACAACAAGACTTGCAAGATCTGGGACACAAACTCAGGTTAGTCACAACAAGAAGACTTGCAAGATCTGGGACACAAACTCGGGTTAGTCACAACAACAAGACTTGTAAGATCTGGGACACAAACTCAGGTTAGTCACAACAACAATACTTGTAAGATCTGGGACACAAACTCAGGTTAGTCAGAACAACAAGACTTGTAAGATTGGGACACCAAACCAACAGACAGGATATCACATACCGCAGTCTTTGATATACCAGTCGTGGTATGCTGGCTGGAACGAGAAATAGCCCAATAGGCCCATCAACGGGGGTTGATTCTAGACCGACCGCGCATCAGGTGTGCACTTTACCGCTTGTCTACATCCCGCCCCTGTATGTTATGCTAAAGTTAATAGATACATAGAAACTGTTGCTGTGTAGGGCGGGACGTAGCCCTGTGGTAAAGCGTTCGCTTGACGCGTGGTCGATTTGGGATCGATCCTCGTCGGTGGGCCCATTGGGCTATTTCTCGTTCTAGCCAGTGCACCACGACTGGTATTTCAAAGGCCGTGGTATGTGCTATCCTGTCTGTGGGATGGTGCATATAAAAGATCCGTTGCTGCTAATCAGAAAGAGTAGTCCATGCAGTGGTGACAGCGGGTTTCCTCTCTCAATATCTCTGGGATGCTTAACCATATGTCCGACGCCATATAACCATAAACAAAATGTGTTGAGTGCGTCGTTAAATAAATCATTTCCTTCCTTCCTGTTACTGTGCAGAAACTAATGCTGGAAGTCTGGTAATGACAGGTGCCTAGTGGAGCATGTTGGGAATGGCATGGCAAGCCAGACGACACGTTATCTGTCGGTCAATTTTAAATAAATCTACTTTGATTTTGTTTTAAAGTTAAAGTTTGTTTTGTTTAACGGCAACACCAGGGCACATTGATTAATTAATCATTGGCTATTGGATGTCAAACATTTGGTTATTCTGACTCGTAGTCATCAGAGGAAACCTGCTACATTTTCCCCCTACTCTAATCAAACTTGAAAAGTTTTGACAAAAGAAGGTGTTTCATGTGCACAATACAGGTACGTACGTACATGTCTGGTAGCCAAATAAGCTGGGAGTAAAAGCCTAAAACATTTGCAATCTGCAATTCTTTAACCATGTCTGTAACCTGTTTTTTATTACCTGTCACAACCATTGAATTATAATCTTTTTAATTGATAAAGTACGGTAAAATATGATACTGGCCCTCAACTTGATGTGACTAGTATAGATCAACTTCCATGCAAGCCTGCCTTTAATTAAATGTTTGTACTCTGCTGTGTGGGTCATCTGCCATGCAAGCCTCTTTAGTTAAATGTTTGTACTCTGCTGTGTAGGTCATCTGTCGTGCAAGCCTCTTTAATTAAATGTCTGTACCCTGCTGTGTAGGTCGGTGCATCGGGACATTGCTAGGTCACGAGGATGAAGTTCTTGATGTGGCATTTGACTTCACGGGTCAGAATCTGCTGACAGCCTCGGCGGACGCGACCGCTCGCTGTTACAATGCCAATACTCATAACCTGATATGTAAGATGGAAGGCCACGAAGGCGAGATCTCCAAGGTATGTTTGTCAAATGTTTCGCTTTCACTTGTTAAAGGTGCTCACAGTCAAACCAGTTCAACACACACGAGGTATATCACAGACGTTCCTCACACACGTGGTATATCATGGACTGTTGTATGTGGTGGTCTGTCTGTGGGAAAGTGCATTTCTCTCATGCTCAGGTATATATTATATAGGACAGAGCTATCCCACGAAAGATAGCTACATGTATGTAAGAAGTTTCTATCTCACGTGGGATATCACATGCTTGTGCTTAATTAAATTTTGTTGGTAATATGACATAGTGATGTGAGGTTATTAAAACATTCATTATATAAAAGCTATCTTGTTAATTTGTAGTGTTAACACATGAAAACCCCCCACAGCAAATATGATAGTTGGGCTAGTAAATAACTTCTATTGCCATGCCCGACGGCTAGTGAAAAAGAAATGGTCAAATGTTACAGCTACGTCTATTTTGTAAATATGAATATTCTGCCTCCATCCCAACCCTCCATTGTTAGTGTTTTTAAGCTCTATCCCCCTCTTTAGGTGACATCTGATTATTACTATTATTTAGTAAAATTGTATTAACTTAAAGTGAAGTAGGGCTAGTGGACTTTTAATCATGGCTAGTTAATTTTTAAAATCATTGATCCCATGGCTAGTGGATTTAATTTTTTTTTATAGACACTCTGGAGCTATCCTATGAAAGAAAGCTGTGTAACAAATCTCACATGGGATATCACGTGCTTGTGCTTAATATGACGTCTTTGTAATACGACATCATATTGATGCCAGATGATGACATGAGGTCATCAGTTTACAATTTTAAATCAATATTTTAATTGTTATTAAAATATTAATTATAAAAGCTATCTTGTTCATTTGTAGTGTGTTAAATTACATTTAACACATTGAACCCCCTCAATCCGGACACCTTTGAAGACCAGACATTTTATTTGGTCCTGTGGGTGTCTGGTTTAGAGGGGTTTCACTGTACAAGCAAGATGTTTGACAAAATATTATGTACTTGTACTGTAAATTGCTGTAATAACCAATATTTCACTTATGGTCTGCAAATTTTAACGAAAACATTTCTGTCTTTAACACTAAATAAAGTGATGCAATTACAATGTTAGACTGGCCTCAGTGGTGTCATGGTTAAGCCATTGGACATCAGTGGTGTATTGCGTCATTCAGTGGTCTGAAAAAATATCCTAAGTTTGAGTTACTTGTGGTAATTTTCTCTGGAAATAACAGTCCTGGATAAATCCCTGACTGGGGGGTTGTTAGCATTTTTTATTTCATTACAACTTATTTTCATGCTTATATCCAATTACGGTTCAAGCACGCTGTCCGCGGCACACACCTCAGCTATCTGGGCTGTCTGTCCATGACAGTGGGTTAGTTGTTAGTGAGAGAGAAGAGGGTGTTGTGGTCTGACACCTACCCATCAAGTCGTTAAAACTCGCTCTTGGTAGGAGCCGGTACTGGGCTGTGAACCCAGTACCTACCAGCCTTATGTCCAATGGTTTAACCATGACACCACTGAGGCCGGTGTTGTTAAGCAAAAGCTTCCCATCCATATATTGAAAGTGACGGGTTGTTGCAGGCGACATTCAACCCACAAGGGACATCGGTGCTGACCGCCAGCTCGGACAAGACTGCGCGACTGTGGGACTCTGAGAGTGGCAAGTGTAAGCAGGTTCTCGAGGGTCACACGGACGAGATATTCAGCTGTGCCTTCAACTACGAGGGCAACACCATCATCACAGGTCAGTGCAGCTCTCACACGCCGCCATTCAGTGCACCAGTTCCGTTTCCCAAATACTAGAGCTGGGCGGTATTACAGGGCTTGATTCAGTGCACCAGTTCCGTTTCCCAAATACTAGAGCTGGGCGGTATTACAGGGCTTGATTCAGTGCACCAGTTCCGTTTCCCAAATACTAGAACTGTGCGGTATTACAGGGCTTAATTCAGTGCACCAGTTCCGTTTCCCAAATACTAGAGCTGTGCAGTATTACAGGGCTTGATTCAGTGCACCAGTTCCGTTTCCCAAATACTAGAGCTGGGCGGTATTACAGGGCTTAATTCAGTGCACCAGTTCCGTTTCCCAAATACTAGAGCTGGGCGGTATTACAGGGGATAATTTCTTGTCAGTCAGTTTATGTTACAGTAATGTTGTCGAATATATATTTTACAGTGTTTTACTTAATGGCTAGAATATTGTTCAATACTGAAGTTTCTGTATTTTTGGATACGGTAAATCAGTATTGTCATGATACCGATACCAAATGGTATATATGGTTTACTGCCCAGCACTACCAAATACAGTTATAGTTTCTACTTGTTGTATATATTTTCTAAAACATCCCTTTCATCCCGCCTTAAAAAAGGCGAGATGTAGCTATTACTTTTTCGTTTGACATGGCTATGGTGGCGTCAACTTTTGCGTTAACGACCAACGTTTAAATTTAGTTTTGTATTTAGAGAAAGTAAATATAAAACACCCCTTGCTGCTTTTGCATGTTCCCTATCTTGTATTAAAACAAGGTATAGAAATAGTGTGTGACACGCTGGCCTCAGTGGCGTCGTGGTTAGGCCATCGGTCTACAGGCTGGTAGGTACTGGGTTCGGATCCCAGTCGAGGCATGGGATTCTTAGTTTTCATTAAACCAGTGTTTGTTTCTTTGATGAACAGGGAGCAAGGACAACACGTGTCGGATTTGGAGGTGAATTGTGCAATAGTGATGAGGGTTACTTTGTGCTATACCCATCAGCAAATCAGATTGTCATCGGTTCCGAGGTTTTGGCAGAGATGTTATTCCACACATGCCTTACATGTACAGACATTTGTATCAGTCGCCCAAGGAATATATGACATTTAGTCATCCCAATATATTTAAATATTATTTTGATAGTCATCAATACCTTAAGGAATGACTTTGTTTTTTGTCAGCCGTTCATGCCTTAAGGAATATCATTCTCTTGTGGATTGTTTGTTTTAACCAGTCATCATAATATATATGCAATTTGTATTTTATCAGTCATAACTAACTAGCTTTTGTTGTACAGTATGAATGAATCTGAATTCGAGCCAAAAGATGTACTGTGAATTGTTTCTTCATGCATGAGGTTTTTTCAAATGAGTTATATTGGTTTGTACTTTCAGTTTTAATTGTGTGCTGCCAGTCTTGACAAACTATATTATTTGCTATAAACCAACTGATTAGGGATGGGTTGGGGTGGCAGTTTTGATAGAATTTATTTTTGTTTTATCTTTCTTCCACGACAGTAACACTGACAAAAGACTGACTGACCAACTGTCGATAACTGTCACTACAAACATTGCAAGTTTCATTCTTCTACAGTGTGGAAAAATAGGAGTTAAGATTGACCTAAATGTTTCCAGTTTTGTTTGTATAGGTATGCTTGTGTGTCTGTATCTGTGTTGTATATTAGATGTTAAATGTTAGAATGCTTAGAGAAGCTCAAAGGTCACAAGTTAATAATGAAGTCATAAGGTTTGGGTGGAAGCTAGACACTTCAGTCTGACAAAGCATAGCAGTTTATTTTTTAAATTATAATCAGGGCCTATACATGTAGGTTCAAAAATGCCTTGCCAGAGTTTCATTTTAGTGTAAAGGAGAAACTCTCTGTGTTTTGATTTAATATATGAAATGCTTACATGTTGATATCAGTTCCAACCAGCAGGTGTCTGATATATGCCACATTGAAATTGTACGAGGTCATTTCAATGAATGATGTCATGTGTCATCTGTACTGTTTTTAAACAGATGCGGTCACATGCATGCATATCAAACACATACTGATCGATGAAATGACATTCGTCTAACAATCTCGAAAAATATATCCAATTTTGTCTTTTATTTTCATATTATCCTTCTTTTGGTGGTTGGTGGGGAAATACATGTACATGTGATGAGTTACGCATAGCTGTATAATTAGATAATAAATAAAATTGCTTCCTTTTCAGATTTTTCTAAAATGTTAAATGAGGTACGAGGACTCGTCTCAAGCCTCAGTGTATGAAAGGAAAGATACCATATTTTGTGGACTACAAGCACCCTTGAATAACTCGCACCCCTGTGTTATAACACATTCTAAGGTTGCACATATCTATTTCATTACCAACTGACCAAAAAATTATTCAAAAACCGCATGTTGTTTGTATATGTGTAGATATAACTACATGTATATGACAGAATTACCAAATGTTTGACATCCAATTGCCGATGATTAATAAATTAGTGTGCTGTAGTGGTGTCGTTAAACAAAACAAACTTTGTCGTCTTGTTCCGATTTGAGAAGAAAATAGCAGGTGTATATTCCGCAAAATACGGTACATTGCATCACATTGTGCGACAGGTGACTTAAACACGACTTGCAGATAAAACTGCACTTACAGACAAAATAATTATTTTATATAAATATATATTGCTTAATACATATCTATGATGATTTCAGTATTATTATCATGCCAAATGTAAGACATACATTGTATAACACATGTCACTAATTCATTTGTTAGTTTACTTCTCTCTTTTTTTCAGTAACTGTTTTTTATTTTTACCAGTTACATTTTTTGTTTTAACCCAGTGGTGATCATTACCGTGTGTTTAAAACAATGCAGCAAAACATTCAGACTGGTGTATTACCCAAATGTTGCCCGCTTTATATTGCCGTACATTCCAGCTTGTGATTTTGTCATAACATTACGTTTATACTTACATGTTAACAGTTATTTATTAGTTAAATTTTTACATTTTAATCATTGTGTGCCTGCATGGTCTAATTTTTTATTTGTATGAAGAGCTGTGCATCTAATATTCACAACTATATATTTATTTAATATTTATAAAATCTATTTATACATCGGTGAAAAGAGTTTTTCCGTCCAGTTAATATATACAGGTAGGTTCTTTTAAAATGAAATAAGCAGACGGGAAAAATGTTGGCCTAGCAAGCTGTTTAATGTAAAATACATAAACATGCTTACACGCTTGTAGTGTATTTCCAGAATGCGATACCCATCTTAAACATACATGCAAGACCTCGAACAATCTTTGAAATGCGGAAAAGGTAATTTTTCAGCATTTCCTATAAAATACTATCTACAAATGTGTCATTTCACACACACAGAAAAAAAGCTGAAATCAGTGTAAAAATCACTTGTATCAGAGGTTCAGTGTATTACCAAAATAAAAGTATTAATATTTTCAAAAAAAATTGTCATTTTCGTTTACAGTTAATTAAAAAGGAAAACAAAAAAAAAACTGAAACAGGAGAAAATACCTGTTGCTTTTCATTCATTGGACTGATGGTGTGAGATGTGTTGCTATCCAGAACATTTGTTTTTTTTTTTTCAATTTGTATACCAGTATTTACCTGTGAGTTTTCACCAGTCCCCATATCTCATCAGATTGGGAAAATCAGCATGAGTAAATCATACTTGCGATATGTTTACGATCCAATGAATGATGCAGTACACCACTGTTAAATTAATTTATTAGGTCAGGTCAGGTCAGAGGGCTTTACATGCACCTTCAGAGCAAGCTGTTGTAGTGCACGCCTGTCTTGGGCACAAGAGCCGGCCGAGCGTCCAGGACAGGAAAGGGGTGGGGGGGTGTTAATGGTGCTATGGAATTTTGAATGGGAGCAAGAATTATACAGAAGAGAAAACGTGTGCAAGTTTGATTGAGGAATTTTGAACGGTTGGTCGAAAAGAAAGTTCCGGAGCTAATATAGGTTTTGACATTAGTGAATCGAGAGTACAACAGACCTAATTAAATACTAGTACATTAAAAATTCCTAATATATATATATTGGGAATTTTTAACATACAGGGTACATTCATGTACGTCTAAATGCATGATACTTTCTTTTCAGTGTTTATTTGGACTGCATACATGTCTTCGTTGTCTTGTTTTGCATAAAGAAATAAAAATCAATATTAATTTTTTTTTTTTTTTTACTTAAGAATTTCGTCTCATAATCTTCATTATTTTGTTTGTTTGTTTGAAGTATATACATTATACTTGTTCACTTAAAATTTAAAACTTTCCGTCCTTTTCATTTCGTGTTTGAATGTGCATTTTACTTTACAATTGTGTTTCTTTTACCTTTCCGTCCATTTCATTTGATCAACAGTATTTTTTGTTTACTTGCTTCTTTACATGTTGTTACATTATTATAAAACAAAATAAATTGGGTTTATATGGTTATATACGTCCAAGTTTACCATTGATAAGACTTTCTCTAAATTTTAATCCGTTTTGCAACCACTGGCATTTTTAAAAGACATAACAGATTTGTTAGTGCAGATATATTCAGCGTTTGCATGTGAAGACAGACATTCATTGTGATTTAGCAGGTTTAACAGGTCTTATTTTGTTGCATATGAAAATGTCAGTGGTTGTAAAAGAAACATTAGATTTTTATTTTTCACTATTTTGGATTTTTTACTAGTTTACATGTATGTTGAGCTCTATTTAAGTGTATATTAAAAACTGGTTTGGTTATATAAATTAGTTCTCTATATTTAAGTAATGTTATTTGGGTTTGGGTTTTTTCAAACAAATTGTGGTATAAAAAACCTTGTATAAAGTAGACCTATGATTGTTATTAATGTTAACATACAGATTCCTGAAGTATTGACTCAAGTTTCATAATCATTTTGTATATTTGGTAATTTATGGGTAAATACATATCGGTAATTATTATTATTATTACTTTTTTTGACACTAATTAGACACTAAAAACACACCCAAGAATCACATTTTCTCTATGGTTAAAAAAACAAAGAGCTGGGTCCCATTCCATGAAGCGATCTTAGCCCTAAGATTACCGTAGACACATAGCTACCCTATGCACACTTAAGTTGATCTTAGAGCTAAGATCGCTTCGTGGAACTGGGGCCCTGGAAATTACCATTTTGTTCTGCTCAGTGCCAAAAAGTTGCATTCGAGGTCATCCAGAGATAAAAATAGTGAAATATACTTCCTGTGAGCCTATATATTACATTGAACATTTTGAAGATTTTCAGGATGATTTACAAAGTGATTGCATTGGATAATTTACTGTTCATTGTGTTGTGCAAGTATTTTCAGTGGATCTGTACCACACTGTGTTATACATGTGTTAACATTCCTACAAACAGTTGTTCTTTACAACTTATTTTCTTGTGTTTTAAATAAAAGCTTTGTTCATGACTGGCGTTGTTTCACTTGTTCATGCACCATCCTTAATATTCCACATTTTGACATAATACTACAAGTGGCCCGTGAATACCATTTTCTTTGAATTCATTTCAACTCGTTTCAGTGCATGCATTCTCGGATTATGATCTTAGTTATCTTCCCATTTAGTTGACCAAAATCCTGAAATATATCCACACAAGTAGTCTAACGATTGCTTTATGGCACTCTCACTCTTCAATAAAACCCTGATTAGGCTAGTGGCCACTACTGCCATTTTTGCTCAGTATTGTCCACCATGTAGGGCCTACCTTCAATGAAAAAACTAAATTGCCATGAATATTTGTAATAAGTAATTGAAAGCTAATGTTTTATTTCCCCAAATTTGCCCCACAAGTTTCCAACCACCTCGAAGCTCACGCCCATCATTGAACTACACCCATTGAGCAAAAAACAACTCTTACAATTTAACATTTTTACAATTTGCAAGTTTATTAAAACAGGAAATGCAACATGGACATTTTTAACAGTGTATAAATTTCAATGATTTCTTTTTTCTGTGTAAATTCTTTATAATCTATTTGTGTATATCTGGCGTACTGGCAAAACACATCCTAGGGAAGGAACGGGGAAACGAAACAAACTGGATAGAATGTTTTATATTCATAGCACTATTTCATTTGCACATAATACAGGTTTTGCCACAAAACACGAGAAATGTTTGAAAAATAATGCATCATTTTTGCTTTCAAATAAAATGAATCGGTGCTGAAAACCTTTACAAAAATCGTATTTAATAATTTGTAATACGAGTCATATGGACAAGCAAAATCCACATCCTGTACATTGTACAGATAGTCACACTACACAGTACGAAAACCAATGATAAAGTTGACCAGATTTAGAAAGCCAGTTAGAATCTTTCATAACTGCCTGTGCACATGGTGTTGAAAGTTGTTTTGTTGTGTTTAATGACACCACTAGAGCACATTAATTTATTAATCATCGGCTATTGGATGTCAAACATTTGGTAATTTTGGCATCTTAGAAAGGAAACATTTTCCTATTAGTATCCCGGGATTTTTTATATGCACCATCCGACAGACAGGATAGCACATATCACATCCTTTCATGGTGCACTGGCTGGAAGAAGAATTAGGCCAGTGGGTCCAGTGATGGGGATTGATCCTAAATCCAACCACACATCAAGCAAGCACTCTACCACAAGGCTCCATCCCAGCCTCAAAAAGATGAAGATAGCCAGCTGGAATGTTTCACAATTGCCTGGGCGCATGGTGTTCAAAGTTGAAGGTTTTCTTTAACGACACCACTAGAGCACATTGATTTGGTTTTAAAAGAGTCCAGTATAAAAATAGCTGGGCTACATGTAACAACCGAAAGATAGCTTGTCTTGTTTAACACCACCACTAGTGCACATTATAAATCAATCATTGACCAGTGGATGTCAAACATTCAATATAGTCATAGTGGAAACGGGCAGGGGTGGATAGGTCTAGCCTGTGATGAGCAAGTTTATAGGCGGTGGGTGGGTGGAGGGGAGAAGAGGATACCCTGGAAAATATATTGAAAAAAAAATCAGGAAGATAAAATTTAAAACATTGTATCATTCCTATGCACTTTCCTACAAACAAGTTGGCACATACCATGGCTTTTGATATACCAGTCCTGGAGCACTGGTTGGGATGGGAACATTTTTTTTTTTTCGGGGGGGGGGGGGGGGGGGGGGGGGGGGGGTGTGGTATAAAATAGGTACAGCAGTACACTGAAAACAAAAGTCGAGCTCTGAATTGCTAGTTGACTTTATTATTGTGTGTTGGGTACTGTATATTTGTTTTAAATAAGGCAATTGAAAAAAACTACATTTATCTGGTTTTGTGGCGAAACTCTTCACCTGATATCACCGATTGAAATCGGATTTTACTGAAATGTCACCATTGGTATTATCAGACCTTTCGTTCGGCCAATCACAAACCAGGGTTCTTGAGGCTGGCGTTTCAGGTGACTGAATTTTCCAAATGTAGATTTTATGTTGAAAAAGATGTGAAATTTGAAAAGTAAACTTGAATTTGGGCAAGAATTTCTGTACTAAACCTCCCCAAACAGAACAAAAACTATGATCTTATTCCATGAATGCTGGAAACTGTGCAGTTGTATGGAAAACAAATAGAATATGCTGCTTCCCTCTTTGAGTAACTGGATACTGTATATACATGTCGGGAATGTGCTTGTGTGTATGAATAAAATTTCTTCATACTGGTTTGTACTCTCAAAATCAGCTGGCTTAAGTTGCCAAAACCTCGAGACATCAGTTGTGACTGATACCGAAGAAAGATCACATATACTCACATTATTAATTTAGGGCCAGTAAACGTTTGTTAATTCTTTGCTGGCGTCGTTATTTCAGCAAGCTTTGATCACGGATGAGTTCTAAATACTTGTCCAGTAAAAACTGACCCAAAATACATACACATATTATGCACTTATGACATATTTATAACAACAATACTTGACATTTTTTTTGTTATAAACTGTTGTTCAACTTATTCGCTGGCAACTTATAACAGAAGAATCTGCGGGTTTTTGGTAAAACCCTAGTTACAGACAATTGACGCAAAGGTCCTCTGGCCCTTAATTAACTGTGGAGTAGACCGGCATCGAAATAAGCAGTGTGTCTGGTAACCCATGTATAGGCCATCACATACACAAAGTGATCTCAGCCCTAAGATCATCATAACTGCACAGCTAACATATGCACTTATGGTAATCTTAGCGCCAAGATCGCTTCGTGGAACGGGGCCCACTAAACACCATGGCATCTTTGCGATATCGCAGTGCAATGCTAAAGACTTACAAAGAGGATGGTTTGTTGTCCAGCAGAGCCTAAGAGACCTTTGTAAATTAGGTCCCTGGGGCCCAATTTCACAAAACACTGTAAGCCTAGTTTTGTAAGTAAAGGTAAATCTATGACTAAACCAGTTTTTATTACTATTATAGTTCAACAAATATAGTACACATAATTAATTTTATTTTGTCATTAAAATGCTCCATCTTCTGTAATGATGTAATTTTCTGCGTGAAATAGGTGCCAAATACTTATAAATGTATGCCTGGTATAACTGCTAGTCGCAGACGTAAACTTACGATGTTTTGTGAAATGAGCTCCTGAAGCCCAAGTGACAAAGCTCTCTCAAGTTGTGAGAGGTTAGTAACCTCCTGGTAACCTACAGGTTACAACACAACTGCATTTCCATTATTATTATTATTATTATTCACATTATAAAATCCCTTCACATACACACTGATATATAGAGAATAACTAGTTAATGACATAGGGTATCGGCTTTATTCTGTGAAGGTAAGAATGAACAGGATAAAGCAGGTATCCTATGCCATTAACTAGTTGTTAACTTTATCCTGCAGTCCATAAAAATTAAAGGGAAAATCATTTCTATTATTTCAGCTACACTGTACGATGATGTGCAGGTAAAATGGGCAATTCTGTAATGTAGCTATGCACGTGACGTTAAGTGTCACAATCTGCTAGTATAGGCTTACGACTTTAATGCTTTAATTTGGTCGTCATAACCGGCTGATAGAAACAATTTAGTGGCTGCAGGATAAAAGTATTCATTCATATATCGGTTCTCACTGCACTGATGTTGTATGTGTATTTAAATAACACTCAAATGATCAAAATGTAGGGTGTGTACTTTTAGTTTTACTAGATTTTGTGGAGAGCAAAGTACAGTTCTTGACGCATGGTAACCTGACAACTAGAACGACAGCTTTTCCACTTATTTCGATGCCCGATATGCAAAATATAATGGGTCATGTAAGAAAGTAGCATAGACAGTTGTATCCGATTCAATCCTGCTGATCAGCGTTTACTTGTTGGGTAACCGCCGTATGGAACCGCCATCGGATACTGGTACTGTCGCAACGACAAATATGGCCGACAGAATTAGAGAAAATAATTATTAAAGTTTTCTCTTTCAATGACTTACCACTATTCAAGTTTGTAAAAGTTCATAAAACTTTAACACTGCATAACACATTACACATATGTTTCATTTAAAATTTAAATTGGGACTTGCTAAACCAGTTACTTTTACATTTTCTAGCATTTAAATTTATTACTCAGAATTAACCGTTAGTGTATTTGTTTGTCGTAAGTCTTAAATAATGAATGAATGAATGAATGAATGAATGTTTAACGACACCCCAGCAGAGTCTTAAATTAAGGTCTGTAATTGCTTTATGATCAGTTATAACTAAGTTACATGTTGACACAATTTGATTATCGTTGTTTACTTGTGGTGTCAAGATATGTAGCAACATTACACATGTAGCTGTGATGGTTAAAGTTTTTGTTTAACGACACCACTAGAGCCCACCGATTTATTAATCATTGACTATTGGATGTCAAACCTTTGGTGATTTTGACAGTCTTACAGACGAAACCTGCCATTATTTCCATTAATAGCAAGGGATCTTTTATATGCACCATCCCAGACAGAATAGCACATACCACAGCCTTTGATATACCAGTCGTGGTGCACTGGCTGGAATGAGAAATAGCCCAATGGGCCCACCGACGAGGATCGATCTCAGACCGACCGCGCATCAAGTGATCGCTTTCACCACTGGGCTGCGTCCTGTCCCAGCTACGACAGTACCAATATTCAGTGTCGGTCCCACACAGTGGAAACAAGTCGCACTAAACTGGCTGCCTTTGTAAGAACACAGAACTCGCTTTGATTGACAGAAAGCTGCCATCACCTGGCTAGTGACGTTGAGTAGGTTTTGGCTGTCCATCGTGACGATTCGGCATTGTTAACCAAGTTCCTCTCAAAGTCCTCCAGCATTCGAATAAGCAATTTCTTTTTGAAGCGGGTTGCCTCTCTGATTATGTCTCTGATGAACAAACAACGGATCTCCAGACTGCCTTGCATCAGGGTTAGCGTGTTGAATAACTTCTCGTAGTCTGCAAGAAGACAAAATATAGGCATAACAAGTTGTACTTTTAGGTCAGGTCAGGTGAGTGACTGCACACAAAAAATAGAGTGGGTATTGTATTTCACCTGGACTAAACCCAAGGGGCCAAAATAACTCATTATGAACTTATTCTCAGACAAGACATAGGGCTAGTTTTGGTGATTAAATATTAAAAAAAAAAAATATATATATATCTAATTAAAAATAAACATAAAAATATTACAAATTAAAAGAGAAAAAAAACAAACTAGTAATTTGACCATGATGGGGTTTTTTTTTTTTTTTTAAATTCCAGAACAGGCATTTATAACATTTTGACTGACCATACGGTCATGTAAATAAAAATTGACCATACCTAAATATTTGCTGGTACTGTCATTTGAAAAACAATTGATCGTACGTTCATTAGAAAAATAATATTCTCACATATGAGTTGATGAGAGCATCATCTATTATTATTTTTATAACACTTACTAATAACACATATATGTGTGATAATTTAGAGACATACAACTGCCTGCTCCTAGGTGATGACCAGGTCACCAGTATATACTATACAACAAAATAAAGCACAATCAAAATTGATTATTCCATGTTGTATAACTTAACCTGAAACTGATTTGTCTGTGACCCATATGTTAACTACAAGCGCTAGGGCCGTAAATAGGTTTAATATAAAAAAGACATTTTGAATTTATTTTAAACCAAACTGACAGGACTGAGATGAAATCTATAGTCACCTCTGGTTAAACCAATAGGGGACTAATAACTCATAAGATAAATGGTATCCAACGACTACTTATGTAGTATTATCTATATAAACAACTCGTAACATAAATGGTATCCAACGGCTACTCATGTCTAGGGTCTCCACGAGTACTCGGGTACTCAGGCTCGGGCCGAGTCTAGCAAGACTCGATTCCGTTCACAGGACTCGAGTACCCGTAAAAGGTGGAATACAATTTTCAACTATAATACATTGGACAATGTAGGACAATAATTTTAGCAGTAGATAATCAACGATATAAGTTACACAATAATTATATGACCATGCGCTAGTTTCTCTTTTTAACTGGCCGTCAATCCATCACTGAACATATCAACCTGTTTCTAAATGCAATACAATTGCATGATTTGGCATCTATGTTCAGCGCTGGAATTAAGATGCATAATGCTATTTAACTTTATTCCTTAATCTCATCATCATCTAGTGTAAGTGTCGGGTACTCGGGTCCGGGTCGAGTTTGACCCTCAAATACTCGAGTCCAATATTCTGGATTCGTGGAGGCCCTACTCATGTCGTATTATCTATATAAATAACTCGTAAGATAAATGTGATCCAACGGCTACTCATGTCGTATAATCTATATAAATAACTCGTAAGATAAATGTGATCCAACGGCTACTTATGTCGTATAATCTATATAAACAACTCTTAAGATAAATGTGATCCAACGGCTACTCATGTAGTATTACCTATATAAACAACTCTTAAGATAAATGGTATCCAACGGCTACTCATGTAGTATTATTTATATAAACAACTCGTAAGATAAGTGGTATCCAACGGCTACTCATGTAGTATTACAACTCGTAAGATAAATGGTATCTAACAGCTACTCATGTAGCATTCTCTATATAAACAACTCGCAAGATAAATGGTATCCAACGGCTACTCGTGTAGTATTACAACTCGTAAGATAAATGGTATCTAACGGCCAATCATCTAGTAAATTATCTATTTGTCAGGATGGATCATCTCACCAAAAGTGTGACCCATGTCTAGCCCCCACCCCCCAATCCCCCACCAATTCAGTCTCTGTCAACTTACTTCTTCCTGGTCTTCTAACTTCCTTGCAGAGAACATCACGTAACTTTGTGTTGTCGAGGAGAAGCTGCGAGTCTCTCTTCTTGTTGGTGAATCTGGTGGTGGGGTACGGACTCGTTCGCTCCACACTGTTCACAAGTTTCGAGTGCACACTGTTCACCTCCTCACCGTCTTGTTTCAACGTGTGATTCGGCATCACGCTGTTCACAACTTCACTCTTCACCACTTCACTCTTCCTTTCACTTTTCTTAGGTGGGGAATCCTCATCTATCACAATGAGTAGTTCTCCATTTTCTGAAAGTCACGACAACATTATATATATAGAGGTTATTACCAGTGTTTTTCGGTATCATCATCATATATATAGTCTCTGGCGAGTATAAAACATTATTTTTATTCCTAATATATGATATTGACGATACCGAAATACACGAGGGTAATAATCTCTTTATCATATAAGCTCAAAGTTAATACATGTTTTTGTAAACTGTACACGCAACTTTAATTCCAGTCCGCCATTATTGGATATTCCAATGACATAAGAATATGAGGCGCAGTATATTTTTGAATGGAAATGACGTCATTTTGGATGTCCTTACATCAAAATAAAGTTATGCCAAACGTTTTTTGTTTTCTGAACGCTGGACAGCTTTCAGTGTCAAATTGCCATTGAAATGTTTTTATTTGATGACTATGAATGCATACGTCAATTATGGAGTGTCACCCAAGTACGTTTGCTTAAATGTCAATAAACCTAGTGCCGAGACCTCAACTAATTTACATCTAATTTGCAAAGTTATCAAATTCTTAAAAAATATCACATACTTTGATTGCACTGAAAATGTAAGATATTATATGATAAATATATATATATGGCAGAGTATTTTAAGTTCAAGATTTCACAATTTCCATTAAATTCACATGTTCCATACATTATTTGTCTAATTGAAAAAAAACTACAACACCCAAACACTTCAGTCAGGTTTTCTGCCACAGGGTAAAATGGGTATGGCGCAATACCCAAATTGTTTGCAGATTTAATTTTTTTTAAGTTGATCTTTTGACAAAATTAATGACTTATCATTATTGTACGATTGTCTTAACCCTATCCCTAAACCCATTTTCTTTCTGGCCCTCCATACCCCCTATCAACTGCAGTTGCATTCAGCAAATACATTGTAAATATTCAAATTCATAGCGCCATACCCACAAATTAGTTTCTGGCTGAAACACTGTCAGTGGGGTTTTTTTGTGACAGATTCACTTGAAATTTAATGGGCATCAACAGAGTTGTGGGTCTTACACAATACACATCAACTGCACCACACACTTTGGTGACAGATTCACTTGAAATATAATGGGCATCAACAGAGTTGTGGGTCTTACTCAATACACATCAACTGCATCACACACTTTGGTGACAGATTCACTTGAAATATAATGGGCATCAACAGAGTTGTGGGTCTTACACAATACACATCAACTGCATCACACACTTTGGTGACAGATTCACTTGAAATATAATGGGCATCAACAGAGTTGTGGGTCTTACTCAATACACATCAACTGCATCGCACACTTTGGTGACAGATTCACTAGAAATTTAATGGGCATCAACAGAGTTGTGGGTCTTACTCAATACACATCAACTGCATCGCACTCTTTGGTGACAGATTCACTTGAAATTTAATGGGCATCAACAGAGTTGTGGGTCTTACACAACACACATCAACTGCACCACACACTTTGGTGACAGATTCACTTGAAATTTAATGGGCATCAACAGAGTTGTGGGTCTTACTCAATACACATCAACTGCATCACACACTTTGGTGACAGATTCACTTGAAATTTAATGGGCATCAACAGAGTTGTGGGTCTTACTCAATACACATCAACTGCAGCACACACTTTGGTGACAGATTCACTTGAAATTTAATGGGCATCAACAGAGTTGTGGGTCTTACTCAATACACATCAACTGCAGCACACACTTTGGTGACAGATTCACTTGAAATTTAATGGGCATCAACAGAGTTGTGGGTCATACACATCAACTGCAGCACACACTTTGGTGACAGATTCACTTGAAATTTAATGGGCATCAACAGAGTTGTGGGTCTTACTCAATACACATCAACTGCAGCACACTTTGGTGACAGATTCACTTGAAATTTAATGGGCATCAACAGAGTTGTGGGTCTTACTCAATACACATCAACTGCATCACACACTTTGGTGACAGATTCACTTGAAATATAATGGGCATCAACAGAGTTGTGGGTGTTACACAATACACATCAACTAAATCATTTAACTTTGACTTGTGGTTAAAAGATCAACTTAAAAACATAAAATCTGCAAACAATTTGGGTATGGCGCCATACCCGTTTTACCCTGTTAAATTTTGTGAAATATTGCCTTTCATATTTATTTACTTATCTACTGTTCCAAGAGTAACAGTAAAGAAATTAACAGTAATCTTGTTTGGGCACCATGTTTTCAGGGGCACTGTACTAGAATTGTTTTTATTAATATCACCAGACTTTTTTTGTATAGGACAGGTGAAGTTGACAAGAAATGGAGGAAACTTGGTGTTTTCTCTTATGCATACTTCACCGGTGCTCAAGGTTTGTTTTTAATGTTTGTTTTATTTAACGACGCCACTAGAGCACATTGATTTTTTATCTTATCATCGGCTATTGGACGTCAAACATATGGTCATTCTGACAGTTTTTAGAGGAAACCCGCTGTCGCCACATAGGCTACTCTTTTTACGACAGGTAGCAAGGGATCTTTTATTTGCGCTTCCCATAGGCAGGATAGCACAAACCATGGCCTTTGTTGAACCAGTTATGGAACACTGGTCGGTGCAAGTGGTTTACACCTACCCATTGAGCCTTGCGGAGCACTCACTCAGGGTTTGGAGTCGGTATTTCGATTAAAAATCCCATGCCTCGACTGGGATCCGAACCCAGTACCTACCAGCCTGTAGACCGATGGTCTGCCACGACACCACCGAGGCCGGTCTGTGAATGAATGAATGAATGAATGTTTAACGACACCCCAGCACGAAAAATACATCGGCTATTGGGTGTCAAACTATGGTAATGCAAATAAAGTGATGATCAACATCAATATAAAAATTCAAGGTTTAAACAAAAACAGTGTAAAGAACTGTGCCAAAAATACAAATACAAATATCACCGAATTTTACGGACACCGAATTTTACTCTAAACTTCAATTTGTGCTGTATTGGCCATTCTCAAAGAGAATGTTACACCCCTGCACCACGGTGAGGTTACAGCACGCGCAGGAGCCGAGGCCGGTCTGTGCTCAAGGGTTTATACCTGTACCTCCCAAGTCTCCCTGCTTCCAATTGTCTGTGCGATTTGCTCAGGGAAGAGAAGGAAGTTACAGTCATGTGACCGGAACAGGAAGGAAGACGCAGTAGAAATATTTTAGGCCATCCCATTCAGGGTTTCTACCAGAGGGAAAAATGGGTATGGCGTCATACCCAAATGTTTTTGCAGATTTGTTTTTTAAAGTTAAAACTTTTGGCAAAATTAATTACTCTTATCATTACTGTATGATTTTCTTAACCGTAACCCTAAACGTAACCCACTTTCTTTCAGGAGGAGGCCCCCCATACCCCCTGTTAACTGTGGTTGCATTCAATTCCATAGCACCATACCCAAAACATTCTTTCTGGCAGAAACACTGCTATTGGCTTTTGAATGTTCAGACCAAATTACTATCCTTAGGGGAACATGCATCTGATTGAGGACAGGTGAAGTTAAAAAGAAATAACAATACTCAAAATCTACATCAATAAAAAAAAGTAAAGAAAAACTTCCATTCTTGGATACATTGGTCATAAAAAACACAAACAACACAATCAATACAGATGTTTTTTTTAAACTAACATACACCAAACAATAACTTCTCGTCTTTAGTTGTCATGAACACCACACTAAAATTAATTTATCATATTATCTTGCTAGATGCATTTGTACCATAGGATCCAATCCACAATTAAGACTAATCTGATTACATGAACAAAAACGACAGCTACAAACAAGGGGCTTTCCTATGCAAGTACTTAACACAGACATTAAAAAAGCTTACAATCAAGACCAAAAGATTCTTATAAATAATACACCAAATTTTAACAAGAACGCTATACCTTTCGTTACTACATATAATCCCAACAATGTTGAATCATTTCAAAAGGCATACAACAATTTGGAAATTTAGCAACAAATCGACACTGAAGAAAAGTCTAAATTCACAACCTTCAAAAGAAATGTTTAGACTCCAAAGAACTACATTCCATTAAGCTGTTGAACCCTCCATTGAATCGAGAGTTAGCGTTTGCTAATGAGAATCGCGAGCCTCTCACATGTTTAGTTATATTGTTCATTTGTAATAATTCTCCATGTTACAATCTTTGTTTGCATCTCTAGAGTTCTATGCTACACATATGTACATGAATGTATAAATTCTGTAATGGAGCTGAACTATTTATGTCTTCGGATGACAGACTACTGTAGAAATGATATTCAATGAATGAATGAACGACACCCCAGAGTTCTATGCTACACATATGTACATGAATGTATAAATTCTGTAATGGAGCTGAACTATTTATGTCTTCGGATGACACAGACTACTGTAGAAATGATATTCAATGAATGAATGAACGACACCCCAGAGTTCTATGCTACACATATGTACATGAATGTATAAATTCTGTAATGGAGCTGAACTATTTATGTCTTCGGATGACACAGACTACTGTAGAAATGATATTCAATGAATGAATGAACGACACCCCAGAGTTCTATGCTACACATATGTACATGAATGTATAAATTCTGTAATGGAGCTGAACTATTTATGTCTTCGGATGACACAGACTACTGTAGAAATGATATTCAATGAATGAATGAACGACACCCCAGAGTTCTATGCTACACATATGTACTACATGAATGTATAAATTCTGTAATGGAGCTGAACTATTTATGTCTTCGGATGACACAGACTACTGTAGAAATGATATTCAATGAATGAACGAAGGACACCCCAGAGTTCTATGCTACACATATGTACATGAATGTATAAATTCTGTAATGGAGCTGAACTATTTATGTCTTCGGATGACACAGACTACTGTAGAAATGATATTCAATGAATGAATGAACGACACCCCAGAGTTCTATGCTACACATATGTACATGAATGTATAAATTCTGTAATGGAGCTGAACTATTTATGTCTTCGGATGACACAGACTACTGTAGAAATGATATTCAAAGAATGAATGAACGACACCCCAGAGTTCTATGCTACACATATGTACATGAATGTATAAATTCTGTAATGGAGCTGAACTATTTATGTCTTCGGATGACACAGACTACTGTAGAAATGATATTCAATGAATGAATGAACGACACCCCAGAGTTCTATGCTACACATATGTACATGAATGTATAAATTCTGTAATGGAGCTGAACTATTTATGTCTTCGGATGACACAGACTACTGTAGAAATGATATTCAATGAATGAATGAACGACACCCCAGAGTTCTATGCTACACATATGTACATGAATGTATAAATTCTGTAATGGAGCTGAACTATTTATGTCTTCGGATGACACAGACTACTGTAGAAATGATATTCAATGAATGAATGAACGACACCCCAGAGTTCTATGCTACACATATGTACATGAATGTATAAATTCTGTAATGGAGCTGAACTATTTATGTCTTCGGATGACACAGACTACTGTAGAAATGATATTCAATGAATGAATGAACGACACCCCAGAGTTCTATGCTACACATATGTACATGAATGTATAAATTCTGTAATGGAGCTGAACTATTTATGTCTTCGGATGACACAGACTACTGTAGAAATGATATTCAATGAATGAATGAACGACACCCCAGAGTTCTATGCTACACATATGTACATGAATGTATAAATTCTGTAATGGAGCTGAACTATTTATGTCTTCGGATGACACAGACTACTGTAGAAATGATATTCAATGAATGAATGAACGACACCCCAGAGTTCTATGCTACACATATGTACATGAATGTATAAATTCTGTAATGGAGCTGAACTATTTATGTCTTCGGATGACACAGACTACTGTAGAAATTATATTCAATGAATGAATGAACGACACCCCAGCACAAAAATACTCATCGGCTATTGGGTGTCACAAATGGTAAGTAGAAATGGTATTAAAGGCAAATGAATTAAAGGAACATTGCAAAAAAGTTATTTATTTATTTTTTAACAATATCATTAATTATTTAAATCTTCATATATAAATATAAATAACACACACACACACACACACACACACACACACACACACACACAGTACACGATAAAGCTATATACAAAATGTCAGCTCAACAGGTCAAGATCTTGTGGAAAAAAAAGTCTGGAAAACATTTTTTTTTATATCCTATGTTCAAGGGCCATAACTCTTTGAAAGATAGATAACTTTCCATGAAAGTTAAATTTAATCTGGAACAGTACACGATAAAGCTGTACAATTTTTTTGTGCTCAATATCAAGGTCTTCTGAAAAAAACATCCAGAAAGCTATATGTGGGATAGACGGATGGACGTACAGACATACAGACAGACAGGACTGAGATGAAACCTGGACCTGAAAGTTGGATGGGTAGTGATTAATAATTTCAGTGTGTGTGCAGCATTTAGTCATACCTTCTATTGCATCATGAACTGGTGCTTCATTCTCCAATGGTTCTTCAATTTGAGATTCTGTAGGAAGAGGGGATGCCGGAGGTGTGGGTGGTGGTGTTATCGGACGTCGGATTGGGATATCACGAGGTAGAGGTCCTGTAAACACAAAGAAATATTAAAATCACCAGCACACTGATCAGTAACTAACATATACTTACAGGCAAGACGTAGCCCAGTGGTAAGGCGCTTGCTCGGTGCACAGTCGGTGTGGGCTATTTCTCGTTCCAGCCAGTGCACCATGACTGGTATATCAATGGCCGTGATATGTACTATCTTGTCTGTGGAATGGTGCTTCTACTAATGGAAAAAAGGTACTGGCTTTCCTCTCTAAGACTATATGTTTAAAAAAACCCACAAATGTTTAAAATCCAATAGCTTATGATGTGTTCTAGTGATGTCATTAAACAAAACAAATTTAACATATAGTAATTGAGAAGAAACTCTCCACATGGGGTACTAGCAGTAACTACGGGATATGGGGTAGTGGCAGTAACTACGGGATATGGGGTAGTGGCAGTAACTGCAGGGCATGGCATAGTGGCAGTAACTACGGGATATGGGGTAGTGGCAGTAACTACAGGATATTGGGTAGTGGCAGTAACTACAGGATATGGGTAGTGGCAGTAACTACGGGATATGGGTAGTGGCAGTAACTACGGGATATGGGGTAGTGGCAGTAACTACGGGATATGGGGTAGTGGCAGTAACTACGGGATATGGGTAGTGGCAGTAACTACGGGATATGGGTAGTGGCAGTAACTACGGGATATGGGTAGTGGCAGTAACTACGGGATATGGGTAGTGGCAGTAACTACGGGATATGGGTAGTGGCAGTAACTACGAGATATGGGTAGTGGCAGTAACTACGGGATATGGGTAGTGGCAGTAACTACGGGATATGGGTAGTGGCAGTAACTACGGGATATGGGTAGTGGCAGTAACTACGGGATATGGGTAGTGGCAGTAACTACTGGATATGGGTAGTGGCAGTAACTACAGGATATGGGTAGTGGCAGTAACTACAGGATATGGGTAGTGGCAGTAACTATGGGATATTGGGTAGTGGCAGTAACTGCAGGGCATGGCATAGTGGCAGTAACTACGGGATATGGGGTAGTGGCAGTAACTACAGGATATTGGGTAGTGGCAGTAACTGCAGGGCATGGCATAGTGGCAGTAACTACGGGATATGGGGTAGTGGCAGTAACTACAGGATATTGGGTAGTGGCAATAACTACAGGATATTGGGTAGTGGCAGTAACTGCAGGGCATGGCATAGTGGCAGTAACTACGGGATATGGGTAGTGGCAGTAACTACGGGATATGGGTAGTGGCAGTAACTACGGGATATGGGGTAGTGGCAGTAACTACGGGATATGGGGTAGTGGCAGTAACTACGGGATATGGGTAGTGGCAGTAACTACGGGATATGGGTAGTGGCAGTAACTACGGGATATTGGGTAGTGGCAGTAACTACGGGATATTGGGTAGTGGCAGTAACTACGGGATATGGGTAGTGGCAGTAACTACGGGATATGGGTAGTGGCAGTAACTACGGGATATGGGTAGTGGCAGTAACTACGGGATATGGGTAGTGCCACTACTACGGGATATGGGTAGTGGCAGTAACTACGGGATATGGGTAGTGGCAGTAACTACGGGATATGGGTAGTGGCAGTAACTACGGGATATGGGTAGTGGCAGTAACTACGGGATATGGGTAGTGGCAGTAACTACAGGATATTGGGTAGTGGCAGTAACTACGGGATATGGGTAGTGGCAGTAACTACGGGATATGGGTAGTGGCAGTAACTACGGGATATGGGGTAGTGGCAGTAACTATGGGATATTGGGTAGTGGCAGTAACTGCAGGGCATGGCATAGTGGCAGTAACTACGGGATATGGGTAGTGGCAGTAACTACAGGATATGGGGTAGTGGCAGTAACTACGGGGCATGGCATAGTGGCAATAACTGCAGGGCATGGCATAGTGGCAGTAACTACGGGGCATGGCATAGTGGCAGTAACTACGGGGCATGGCATAGTGGCAGTAACTGCGGGGCATGCCATAGTGGCAGTAACTACGGGGCATGGCATAGTGGCAGTAACTACGGGGCATGGGGTACTAGCAGTAACTATGGGGCATGGGGTAGTGGCAGTAACTATAGCACAATTTTTGATAATGTATTATAGTCTGAGACTTTAATGTCATGACAACACCATATGCCTATAGGCAATTGCTTTGGCAAATAAATTAATTGAATCAAACCAAACAAACTGCATGGATGTAACCTCATTAGAGATAGAGGGAAGACTAAAATTTTGTTTTATAAGCACGAGCCGTGGGCTTCATTTTACAGAGTGATCTTGGCGACAAGATCTCCGAGTGTTTAAAGTGATCTCACCTGTCAGCAAAAAAAACTATTTTCAGTATAGGTAAGATTTGTGTGTTCAAAATGTCTGAGATTGTCACCTGGTTTTCTCTTCTGTGGTCCTGGCGACGGTGGGGGGCGTTCAGCTGGCCGTTTTTTACTTTGCTGTGTTCCAAACATCGCATCATCCACCTCATCCGTCATGAAGTTCTGTTGCTGTAACAGTGAAAAACATATGCTGTAACAGTGAAAAACATATGCTATAACAGTGAAAAACATATGCTGTAACAGTGAACAAATTTATGTGATATATACAATGGTGAAAAATGTATGTAATATAATGATTAATAATTAGATTTCTGTTATATTCATTACAATTTAACATCATCCCATTGGTCCAGACAAAACAAGATGAGTTTGTTCATTTCTCAGGGAACTTGGCACTGGGCATGGTAATAGTAGTTATTTACTAGCCCAACACTAAATATCACTAGCCACGGGAGTGGGGCTCCCACAATCTAGAAGTCTTACCGCTTTATTAACTTTAAATGGATTTCCAAACATGTGCAATCGAACTGGGGCACTTTCCAGCTCTCTCAACGGGGAGGGCAGCTTTTTCAAATACTCCTGATA
Source organism: Gigantopelta aegis (assembly GCF_016097555.1). Classification (NCBI taxonomy): domain Eukaryota; kingdom Metazoa; phylum Mollusca; class Gastropoda; order Neomphalida; family Peltospiridae; genus Gigantopelta; species Gigantopelta aegis. Next base: position 46,121,319 of record NC_054699.1, on the reverse strand, counting down.
GTTTCCCATCTGTTGCACCGGTATACTGTGAAGCTGGTCTGAAAACAATAAATAAATCAGTGATATGAAAATTAAAATGTTTGTTTGCTTAATGATACCACTAGAGCACACTGATTTATTAATCATCGCCTATTGGATATCAAACCCCACCTGATTTCATATAAATTGTTTATTATGCCCCTAACCACTCAGATAGTTTTCTCTTCACAGCACTTGGCTCCAAGCGAGCTGGGTGTATGAATGTCATCACTGTGGCTATAACTGTCTGTCTCAGTCAGTCAGTCAGTCAGTCACACAGTCTCTGTCTGTCTGTCTGTCTCTGTCTCTCTCTCTCGGTTTTACATATTTATCTAACTTCTGTTCTTACTTTAAATAATATTCACACTTACTTACCTTTTCTGACACCGAATAGTCGGTGTATTTTTGTGCTGTGATGCTGTTAAACAACATTCATTTGTTCATTAATACTTCCAGAAAAAAAGTTGTTTGCAAGACAACATCTTTTGAACATACCTTCATCAACAACCTTGGTATTGGTGTGCGAGGACTGCAAGAAATTCATTCTCATTCTCGTTATCTGGTCTAACAGACTCGTTCGAGGTATATCATAGGGATTTCTGAAATACAATCATAATGAAACGAATCAATCTTTGTGCAATGACACACCTGCACATTTCTAATACACTACTAAATGAAAAAAGAAAGGAATGTTCAATCAGGGCTAACCCTGTCCATTGACAAATCAGCTAATTGCCATTTAAAAAAATAATACAATATAGCTACATTATTTAGTAGAGGTAGACAAAGTACTTGCGACCGTTGGCCAATGCTAGTAAAAATTCAACAACCAGTCCGATGAATGATCTGTCCTTTTCCGATGGGACTAAACATTTTTATATATTTGTTTATTAGTTAGAATATCCAGTGTAATCTAAGTATCAGATCATATACTTTCAGAATTTGGTAACTTTGCAAATTAGATGTAAATTAATCAATGTCACGACACTACATTTATTGACATCAAACGTACTACGGTGACACTCCATAATTGACATATGCATTCATACATGTAGTCAGCAAATAAAAATATTTCCATAGTAACCTTACACTGAAAGCTGTCTAGTGATCACAAAAATGCTTTAAAAATAAAAATAAAAATTAAGCACTAGTTCACTTTTATGTAAGGATGTCCAAAATTACATCATTCAACTTTGACATTTCTGACTAAATTGGGGTTTTTTTTTATGACTATGAATACATGTCAATTATGAAGAGTCACCGCAGTAACTTTGCTTAAATGTCAATATACCAGTTGTAGCACTGGCTAGAATATAAAATAAATGGAAGGAAGGAAGGAAGGAAGGAAGGTTTTATTTTACGTTGCAGACCCTACCTTAGTTTCAACCCATGTTAATGGACACAAAGTTTGGTTAATATACTTGTAAACCTCAGTCTTCTCGCTGGGTGAAAATTAAAGGAGGGTGGCCGCACAGCACCACACCCTTCCAAAAAAAATAATTTACAAAAATGGGGAGGGTGGGAAGAGCTTAGTGGTTACTATGTTGTTGTGTGTTGATAGACTTTGTGGAAAGACATACTCATTATTTTGATTACAAAAAGTTTATACGAAATACAAGCAGACTCGTCTTTTAATTGAACCAAAGATGTTATCGGTCTGATATTCATTGGCAGTACCGGTTTTGCTGAATCTTAAAGATTTCAAGATATAGGAAAACCAAAAAAGATGTTTGTGTGATCCCCTAATGTCGTAAACATTTTTTGTTATTCCCATCTTCATCGAATGAATCGATCGCTGTGTATATATATTGAACAAAAAAAGAAACTTCCGATTTGTACATATAGTATTTGTTGTGTTAAAGAATTCATTGTGTAATGAAATTATATAGGTAGTATTAGCCATGAGCTGTATTATCAGGATTCATGAATTTTATCGATTATTGTTGCACTGTTAATCATCGACAACGTGAAATTCAATTTGCACGTGCATGCATGGTTCGACATGTCCCGTGTAGTATTCGGTCAATTTGTTTTACTTGTCTTACTGACATTGTTGTCAAGTGAACGAAAACGCTTCAAAATTTGTAAAAAAAAATAAAGTTTTTTTTACATTGTAGCATTTTTAGTATGCCAAGAATACCCAATAATTTATGCGAATGGGCGATTGGCATGCTTGATGCTGGCATGTCGACAGAAGACGTTGCAAGGCATGTTGGGAGTTCTAGTTGAGCGACACGAAATCTTCGCGTAAGAACGACAGGAAGCACCAACGACTTGCCACGTCGTGGACGTCCGCGTGTTACAACGCGTGGTCAAGACCGCTATATCATGAACACGCATTTGCGCAATCGATTCCAAACTACCACTGCTACTGCTGCTAACACACCTGGGCTTCATAATAACCGAATCAGTGGGCAAACTGTTCGTAATCGTCTGCGGGAGAACGGTTTACATGCACAACGTCCTTACGTCGAATGCGTTTTAACGTCTAAATCGTCTTAATTGGGCACGTGTACACACTCGTTGGATACGGTGACGCTGGAATACCGTTCTTTTTTCGGATGAATCCAGATTTTCTTTACAACGTGGTGATGGCAGGGTGCGAGTCTACCGTAGGAGAAATGAACGCTATGCTGACTGTTGTGTTCTTGAACGAGATCGTTTCGGGGGTGGGGGTTGTGTCATAGTCTGGGCAGCCATTGCCCATGGTTATCGTTCACCACTAGTCGTCACTGATGGCAATTTAAATGCTCAACGTTACCGCGATGACATTCTCGCTCATCACGTCATTCCTCTGTTCCATAACAATGCCAACATCTCGATTTTTCAGCATGATAATGCCACCTCTCATACAGCTAGACACACTGTACATTTTCTTAGGACAAATAACTTTGATTTCATTGATGACTGGCCCGTTGAAAGTCCTGATCTCAACCCCATTGTGCATGTCTGGGATAGTCTGGACAGACAATTGAGGCGTCGTCCCAAACCACCCGCTAACGTCAATGAACTTCGTCAAGTGCTCATTCAGGAATGGAACAATATTCCACAGGCAGAAATCAATACTTTTGTCAATTCTATGCGCCTGGGATGCACTGCAGTGGTCAATTCAAGAGGTGGTCATACCCGTTATTAAGTGGGTTTTTTTTTTAACCCCTACCACACTTGGTCAAAATTTCTCCCAGTTTCTGTTAACCTATGACTACGATTTTTGCACCAAACGATGCATCATCGAACACTCTTTAAACGCATATATAACAATTATTTCCCCGGTTTGTTTTCATCAAGTTATGTTCAAGCTAAGTTAGCGGAAGTTTCTTATTTTATTCAGTATATTATTTGGCACCCAAGATAAATGATTTTAATGCTGAACACTACCACTTCCGTTGATTTTATAAGCGGTGATATCCCCCCAAAATGAAAATTTACAATATGTTATAAGAATTGCTGAATAAACAGAATGACAGAAAGTAAAAATCGTCAGTTACTATCAATTATATCTGTAACTGAAGACAAAATATCAGACGACAGTTAGTAGAAACAAAAGATAGAGTGACCATTCTGATCACGTACCAAATTTGGCGCCAAACATGTGGGGAGGTTTTCAGTCGGAGATTGCAGAATGCATAATTTTTTTTAAATGTTTTCATTGCTCAAATAAAATATAACTTTTATTGTTTGTATTAAACATACAAATGGATACAGGTATGGGACAAAATAGAGGCTGTTAAAATACTATTAAATTACTTTACGGTAACTGTCGTAAATGTTTCGTCAGTTGCTTTTTCATACACAACACGGCTTGTTTCCTTGATGTCCAGTGGTCAGACTGATCGTTTTTTTTTTTTATGTGTGGAAAAAAGTGTGCATTTGGAAATAGCAGAGACAGGTGTTGGAAAATAAAGAGGGGTGCAGAAAAATGCAATAGCAGGGCGGGCCGCCTCGCTTAAATGGAGCAGCGAGAACATTGAACCTGTATCATATTTGGATAATGTTACACATGTATCAGAGTACAGAGTATCATGCTGAAACAAGCAAATGCCTTTTAAAATACAACTAGAGATCATCTCCACAATCTTAAAGTTAAAGTTTGTTGTGTTTAACACTACCACTAGAGCACATTGTTTTATTAATCATCGGCTATTGGATGTCACATATAGTCTTAGAGACGAAACACGCTATGTTTTTTCATTAGTAGCAAGGGATCTTTTATATGCACCATCCCACAGACAGGATAGCATATACCACAGCCTTTGATATACCAGTCTTGGTGCACTGCCTGGAACGAGAAATAGCTCAATGGGCTCACCGACGGGGGGGGGTCGATCCTAGACCTACCGTGCATCAGGCGGACACTTTACCACTGGGCTATGCCATGCCCCAGTTATATAACATCGAACATATGGTTGAGGACCTCACAATAAAAGATACTGCAATGGGCTACCCTTTCCGATTAGCAGCAAGGGATCTTTTAGATGCCCACCCTACAGACAGGGTAGTACATGCCATGGTGATTACCTATAGTACTGTGGTTTGATTTCTTTATCGGCGACGGCGATCGTGAATGAGCTGTATTCTTGGAGTTCCTGTTTCAGCCCTGACATGTTGCTGCCCATGTTCTTCATCAGCTGGTTAAAATCCTTCCTCTCCACGAATGATGTCGTTGTCCTGAAAAACACAATGTTTTGTTTACAGAGCTTTAGATCTCACTAATCTGGGCACAACAGGTACAGCTAGGCAGTATTAAATTTCAGGTTCAACATCGGTATCGAAGGCCTCTGAAAATTGTGATAACAATCATTTTGTTTGCGCGTTGCTCGTGTAAATCGAATTTTGCATAAGCTATTTTTTGTTTGCACAAAATTTGGAGCACCATTTACTTGGACATAACGGGTTATTCAAAAAGGAAATAGGTTACCAAGATTTATTTCTGCGTAACCGATAAATGGGTCACCCAGATTTTGAATTCTCAGAGGTCTGTATCGGTATTTTGGGGTGAATTACCTCAGTATCGGTACAGTATTCGGTATTGAAAGAATAGCGATCCGAGCGGTATTTTGGGGGGGGGGGGGGGGGGGGGATTTACCTCGGTATCGGTACAGTATTCGGTATTGAAAGAATAGCGATCCGAGCGGTATTTTGGGGGGGGGGGGGGATTTACCTCGGTATCGGTACAGTATTCGGTATTGAAAGAATAGCGATCCGAGCGGTATTTTGGGGGGATTTACCTCGGTATTGGTACAGTATTCGGTATTGAAAGAATAACAATCCGAGTGGTATTTTGGGGGTGATTTACCTCGGTATCGGTACAGTATTCGGTATTGAAAGAATAGTGATCAGAGTGGTATTTTGGGGGTGATTTACCTCGGTATCGGTACAGTATTCGGTATTGAAAGAATAGTGATCCGATCGGTATTTTCGGTGTACTCAGCTTTAAATGCATGCCCGAGTTAAGTCTCACCCACTAATTTCATGTAAAAAAAATTAATTCCATACACATGGCCCTAATCTCTCTCTTCTTTTCAGCTATTTTGTGTTCGTCATATATACTGTTAGTGCTTTACTAAATGGTAAAACATTTTTCAATACCAAAATTTCGGTATTTTGAGATTTGCTTGGTATACATGGTAAACTGGTACTGACATGATACCAATACCGAATGGTATATATGGTATACCACCCAGCTGTAATGATGAGAACTTTTGTTTTTGTTCAGTACAGCTGCTGTAGAGTTGTCAATATTCAGAAATGCATTTAAAGTTATTTTAATCTAATTAAACTTGACGTTTCAGTGGTTTCGAGGTGAACTATTTTGAGGTCATGTGGTTTGTAGTTAATTTGGCATGATTATTTCGGGCATATGTATTTTGGGCACAATGTTTTGACACAGTCTTAGAGACGAAACCTGCTACATTTTCCCCATTAGCAGCACGGGATCTTTTATATGAACCATCCAAGACAGAACAGCACATACCATGGCCTTTGATATACCAATCATGGTACACTGGCTGTAACGAGAAATATGCCACCAATTGGAATTCATCCTACACCAACTGCATATCAAGTGAGCACTTTACCACGGGGCTACGTCCCGCCCGCACCCACCCACCCCTCCCAAAAAATCAAAACATTCTTAAAATATTAATTAATGCCTATTATCTTCATTTAATAATTAATGCCTATTACCTTCATTTATTAATTAATGCCTATTATCTTCATTTAATAATTAATGCCCATTATCTTCATTTAATAATTAATGCTAAATATATATTTTTTATCTCATCTTTCTTCCATTGCAATATGTTCATTTTAAAACCACTACTAACTGTTCTGAGCAATTCATCACAGCCATAAAATGAATAATGAACGTCTTAATGCTAGATGATTACACAAATTCAGCAGAATAATAAAAGAGTTTAAAATAAAAAAATAAATCACTATGATTACTTTATCTGATTTACAGTTATTCACATTTGGAAATACCAGGCGAGTGATAAACCACTCTCCTCATAAGCCCCAGGTGAGTGATGTGCATTACATAGGAAATATCTTGAGTAAATCTCGCACATATCAACACACAGAAGTTGTGAATAGCACACTCTGTACAGTCACTCAAACAATATAACTACATTTATACGAGTAACAAACACTGGGATTGGCTGGGCTAGGGTTAAAGTAGCCTCTTTTCAAATAACCAACGGGAGGCGCCCTGTAACCATGTTTTTAGGTGGACAATAAAAAACGCCTCAGAAATAAAATTTAGGGTGCATTTGGACTCGCAAACGCGATTGCATATCTCAGATGTGAAGGACTGGATTTATTAAAGAAATAAAGGCACAAGAAATACATATTTAAAAAGTACTGTTGAATTTGTGCCTCACCTCGAGTCCACCTTAATGCCCTCGGTAGCGGGAGGCACCTGACCAACAGACGCTATCAATCTGTCCATCTCGATCTTCGCCTGTAATTAAAACATAATACCAGTCACAAGAAATACACAAACTGACATATTGTACTGTAGTATTTAACATTAAAAGCTGGGTTCGAACTTAAGAATTTGTCTCCCACGGCAATTTTTAAAAGAATTGCCATGGGTGAACAGTCCTCCGACTGCAATTTTGAGCCTGCCTATGGCTTTTAAAAAAAAAAAAAATTAAAGTGACATCTGCAGCAAATAAACATGAAACATATTTTTAATTGTGCAAATCTTAAATATTCGCAGATAATGTACACCAGATGTATACATTTTAACATTGTTGGGGAGCTTTACAGACGACACAACAAAAGTGCCGTCAGTGATGCTCTTTACCTACGGCAATTGATATCTCAACGATGGCAACTGCAGCCAGCGCCGTCGTTGAGTTCTAGCCCTGCAACAGAATCATCTTTGTTATTTCCTATAGAACATGTCACAGTAACACACCATTCTAGAAATATTGTGGAGGACAAACCCACGATAGCAGTGTCTTTATTTCATGTCTATACCATGTTTCCATTACTGGTTCAACAAAGGTCTCAACTGGGAAGCGCAAATAAAAGATCCCTTGAAAGAGTAGCCTATGGCGACAGCGGGTTTGTGACATGTTTCACTCAACTAGGACTTATAGTTTGTGACAAATGTAAAATGTTTATGTCAAACTCTAATACAAACGTTGACCCCATCAATGTTGCCACCGGCTTCGGAAACGTACTACCTATATGTCACCTTTTAATTTTTTTTAAGGCAAGATAAAAACAAAAACCATCCATTAGTAAAAACATTTCGTACCAACCATTAGTAAAAACATTTCGTACCAACCAACATTTAACCACTTGTTAAAAAAACTGAGCAGTATATCATATATATATCATTCAGCATTGGTATTATTTTAATGCTGATTTACCATACAGAGCAAATCTGAAACTACCAAAATTTCGGTACTGAAAAATGTTTCCCACCATTTAGTAAAGCATGCACTAACAATATAGCTGATGAACGCAAGACAGCTGAAAAGAAGAGAGATGAGGGCCTTGTGTGGGGGATTTCATTTTATTTAGATGAAATTAGCAGGTGGGACTTAACTTCAGCAGGAACTTTAAGCACAAGAAAAGACCACTCAGATTTGTTTCTCTTCACAGCACTTGGCTCCAAGCGAGCTGGGTGTATAATTGTCATCACTGTGGTCATCAGATGTTTAATCCAAACACAAACATAATGTTAGGCCAAGTGTTGACTACATTACACTAACTAGATGATAAATATATACTCATGACCGTTTAGAATTTATTCAAATTCCACAAATGATCACCCCTTTATAATCAGTTAGCACTGATTCATCAACTTTCAGTAATACGATCGAATACGTTATATATTAATTCAGATAACTAATGTTAAAATGTTCCTTTGTTTCATGGCGCAAACATAAAAAGAGATTAATATTATTTTGGAAATTTAACATCATTTCTCATTTTCTTATAGCTGCAATGATTCACTCACGTATTCGGTGCACCGCTGCACCAAATACAAGCTGTCTGTGATATGTATCCATTACCCAAAGAACCAAATATACTTGTAGTTTTTGTTGTTTTAAGTTAACCGGAAATATGGATTTTTTTCACAGAATAGTGGATGATTTTATTGATAGTGAAATGTTCAAAAATTCATTTTATTTGTTTTGGAGAAGGTATTCAGCAGATGTGGTCACTGCTTAAAGAGCCTCTTTCTCTTCTAGACAGTGGTTACATGCTGGTTTTATTTGTTTTGGAGAAGGTATTCAGCAGATGTGGTCACTGCTTAAAGAGCCTCTTTCTCTTCTAGACAGTGGTTACATGCTGGTTTTATTTGTTTTGGAGAAGGTATTCAGCAGATGTGGTCACTGCCTAAAGAGCTTCTTTCTCTTCTAGACAGTGGTTACATGCTGGTTTTATTTGTTTTGGAGAAGGTATTCAGCAGATGTGGTCACTGCCTAAAGAGCCTCTTTCTCTTCTAGACAGTGGTTACATGCTGGTTTTATTTGTTTTGGAGAAGGTATTCAGCAGATGTGGTCACTGCCTAAAGAGCCTCTTTCTCTTCTAGACAGTGGTTACATGCTAGTTTTGTTTGTTTTGGAGAAGGTATTCAGCAGATGTGGTCACTGCCTAAAGAGCCTCTTTCTCTTCTAGACAGTGGTTACATGCTGGTTTTGTTTGTTTTGGAGAAGGTATTCAGCAGATGTGGTCACTGCCTAAAGAGCCTCTTTCTCTTCTAGACAGTGGTTACATGCTGGTTTTGTTTTCCATCTTGTTAAAAAAAACTTAATTATAATTTAGTTTTTATAAAGTCACGGATATTTAATTATTTAATTTTCAGCGTCTTGGCATTCCAAATTGTAATGTTAAACACATCCTACTACTTAAATGCTTTTTTTTTTACTTTTGTACTGGTTTGAAGGAAGGAAGGTAAAAATATTTGGTACAACCACTCATATTGTTTTCTCTTCACAGCACTTGGCTCCAAGCGAGCTGGGTGTATGAATGTCATCACTGTGGTCAACAAAGTGGCAGCCACACGATATCATCAAACTAGTTTCCATCGAAAGCGTACCAAAATCAGAGAAACTGAAGTCATGTAACAAACCAGGAATGATACCAGGAGTTTTTTCAAGAGGGGTTGCAATGTCCAAAAGTGGCACCTATAAGTATGGTATTCCAAAGTACAATAACATGCATTATATAGAGGGATTCCATGGTGCAACACCCCACCCCCTCCCAACTGGAATCCACCATTATCATGATCACCTCATAGGAAACCTCGTATATATTTTTTAATTAGCAATAAGGGAGGTTTTAGACATGACAGTACATACCATGGCCTTTGACATACCAGTTGTGAGGCATTGGCAGAGATCGGAAACCCCCAAACAAGACACATTTGGTATGAACAATTTGTTAGAACATTTGGTAGCAATTACTAGTAAGAAAAATACTGGTATGGAATTAAATGTCTTGCTTACCATAAAAATTGTCAGTGCACTGTGATGAACATGCTCAAGTGAGACTATAAACCAAGTTTCAATAAACTAGGACTTGTTTGTGGGGAAACTGATTTCAAAGTAAAACTTATGTCAAACTCTAATACAAATGTAGACACCATCAACACTGCCAACAGCTTTGGAAACGTAATAACCTATATCTCGACTTTTTACTTTCTAAAGGCGAGACAAAAACATTCAGTACCAATCACTAGTAAAAACATTCGGTACCAACCACTAGTAAAAACATTCAGTACCAACCACTAGTAAAACATTCGGTACCAACCACTAGTAAAACATTCGGTACCAACCACTAGTAAAAACATTTCATACCAACCACTAGTAAAAACATTTGGTACCAACCACTAGTAAAAACATTTGGTACCAACGAATTGTAAAACATTCGGTACCAACCACTAGTAAAAACATTTGGTACCAACCACTAGTAAAACATTCAGTACCAACCACTAATAAACCATTTGGTACCAACCACTAGTAAAACATTTGGTACCAACCACTAGTAAAAAAATTTCATACCAACCACTAGTAAAAACCTTTCGTACCAACCACTAGTAAAAACATTTGGTACCAACCACTAGTAAAAACATTCAGTACCAATCACTAGTAAAAACATTCGGTACCAACCACTCAGATTGTTTTCTCTTCACAGCACTTGGCTCCAAGCGAGCTGGGTGTATGAATGTCATCACTGTGGTTATATGTCTCTCTCTCTATCTTGACAGCACTTGGCTCCAAGCGAGCTGGGTGTATGAATGTCATCACTGTGGTTATATGTCTCTCTCTATCTTCACAGCACTTGGCTCCAAGCGAGCTGGGTGTATGAATGTCATCACTGTGGTCAACAGAATGGCAGCCACAGGATATCATCAAACTAGTTTCTATCGAAAGCGTACCAAAATCAAAGAAACTGAAGTCATGTAATAATCCAGGAATGACTACAGGATTTTTTTGGAGAGGGCTTGCAATGTCCAAAAGTGGCACCTTATGTCAAACTCTAATACAAACGTTGACACCATCAACACTGCCAACAGCTTTGGAAACGTAATAACCTATATCTCGACTTTTTACTTTCTAAAGGCGAGACAAAAACATTCAGTACCAACCACTAGTAAAAACATTCGGTACCAACCACTAGTAAAAACATTCGGTACCAACCACTAGTAAAAACATTCGGTACCAACCACTAGTAAAAACATTCGGTACCAACCACTAGTAAAACATTCGGTACCAACCACTAGTAAAAACATTCGGTACCAACCACTAGTAAAACATTCGGTACCAACCACTAGTAAAACATTCGGTACAAACCACTAGTAAAACATTCAGTACCAACCACTAGTAAAAACATTTCATACCAACCACTAGTAAAAACCTTTTGTACCAACCACTAGTAAAAACATTTGGTACCAACCACTAGTAAAAACATTCAGTACCAATCACTAGTAAAAACATTCGGTACCAACCACTCAAATTGTTTTCTCTTCACAGCACTTGGCTCCAAGTGAGCTGGGTGTATGAATGTCATCACTGTGGTCAACAGAATGGCAGTCACAGGATATTATCAAACTAGTTTCTATCGAAAGCGTACCAAAATCAGAGAAACTGAAGTCATGTAATAATCCAGGAATGACTACAGGATTTTTTTTGAGAGGGCTTGCAATGTCCAAAGTGGCACCTTATGTCAAACTCTAATACAAACGTTGACACCATCAACACTGCCAACAGCTTTGGAAACGTAATAACCTATATCTCGACTTTTTACTTTCTAAAGGCGAGACAAAAACATTCAGTACCAACCACTAGTAAAAACATTCGGTACCAACCACTAGTAAAAACATTCGGTACCAACCACTAGTAAAACATTCGGTACCAACCACTAGTAAAACATTCGGTACCAACCACTAGTAAAACATTTGGTACCAACGAATTGTAAAACATTCGGTACCAACCACTAGTAAAAACATTTGGTACCAACCACTAGTAAAAACATTCAGTACCAATCACTAGTAAAAACATTCGGTACCAACCACTAGTAAAAACATTCGGTACCAACCACTAGTAAAACATTCGGTACCAACCACTAGTAAAACATTTGGTACCAACCACTAGTAAAACATTCAGTACCAACCACTAGTAAAAACATTTGGTACCAACGAATTGTAAAACATTCGGTACCAACCACTAGTAAAAACATTTGGTACCAACCACTAGTAAAAACATTCAGTACCAATCACTAGTAAAAACATTCGGTACCAACCACTAGTAAAAACATTCGGTACCAACCACTAGTAAAAACATTTGGTACCAACCACTAGTAAAAACATTCAGTACCAATCACTAGTAAAAACATTCAGTACCAACCACTAGTAAAAACATTCAGTACCAATCACTAGTAAAAACATTCGGTACCAACCACTAGTAAAAACATTCGGTACCAACCACTAGTAAAACATTCGGTACCAACCACTAGTAAAACATTTGGTACCAACCACTAGTAAAACATTCAGTACCAACCACTAGTAAAAACATTTGGTACCAACGAATTGTAAAACATTCGGTACCAACCACTAGTAAAAACATTTGGTACCAACCACTAGTAAAAACATTCAGTACCAATCACTAGTAAAAACATTCGGTACCAACCACTAGTAAAAACATTCGGTACCAACCACTAGTAAAAACATTTGGTACCAACCACTAGTAAAAACATTCAGTACCAATCACTAGTAAAAACATTCAGTACCAACCACTAGTAAAAACATTCAGTACCAACCACTAGTAAAACATTCGGTACCAACCACTAGTAAAACATTTGGTACCAACCACTAGTAAAACATTCAGTACCAACCACTAGTAAAAACATTTGGTACCAACGAATTGTAAAACATTCGGTACCAACCACTAGTAAAAACATTTGGTACCAACCACTAGTAAAACATTCAGTACCAACCACTAATAAACCATTTGGTACCAACCACTAGTAAAACATTTGGTACCAACCACTAGTAAAAACATTTCATACCAACCACTAGTAAAAACCTTTCATACCAACCACTAGTAAAAACATTTGGTACCAACCACTAGTAAAAACATTCAGTACCAATCACTAGTAAAAACATTCGGTACCAACCACTAGTAAAACATTTCATACCAACCACTAGTAAAAACCTTTCGTACCAACCACTAGTAAAAACATTTGGTACCAACCACTAGTAAAAACATTCAGTACCAATCACTAGTAAAAACATTCGGTACCAACCACTCAGATTGTTTTCTCTTCACAGCACTTGGCTCCAAGCGAGCTGGGTGTATGAATGTCATCACTGTGGTTATATGTCTCTCTCTCTATCTTGACAGCACTTGGCTTCAAGCGAGCTGGGTGTATGAATGTCATCACTGTGGTTATATGTCTCTCTCTATCTTCACAGCACTTGGCTCCAAGCGAGCTGGGTGTATGAATGTCATCACTGTGGTTATATGTCTCTCTCCATCTTCACAGCACTTGGCTCCAAGCGAGCTGGGTGTATGAATGTCATCACTGTGGTTATATGTATCTCTCTATCTTCACAGCACTTGGCTCCAAGCGAGCTGGGTGTATGAATGTCATCACTGTGGTTATATGTCTCTCTCCATCTTCACAAACCAGCCTCGGTGGCATCGTGGCAGGCCATCGGTCTACAGGCTGGTAGGTACTGGGTTCGGATCCCAGTCGAGGCATGGGATTTTTAATCCAAATACTGACTCCAAACCCTGAGTGAGTGCTCCGCAAGGCTCAATGAGTAGGTGTAAACCACTTGCACCGACCAGTGATCCATAACTGGTTCAACAAAGGCCATGGTTTGTGCTATCCTGCCTGTGGGAAGCGCAAATAAAAGATCCCTTGCTGCCTGTCATAAAAGAGTAGCCTATGTGGCGACAGCAGGTTTCCTCTCAAAATCTGTGTGTTCCTTAACCATATGTCTGATGCCATATAACCGTAACTAAAAATGTGTTGAGTGCGTTGTTAAATAAAACATTTCTTTCTTTCTTTCTCTCCATCTTCACAGCACTTGGCTCCAAGCGAGCTGGGTGTATGAATGTCATCACTGTGGTTGTATGTCTCTCTCTATTTTCACAGCACTTGGCTCCAAGCGAGCTGGGTGTATGAATGTCATCACTGTGGTTGTATGTCTCTCTCTATTTTCACAGCACTTGGCTCCAAGCGAGCTGGGTGTATGAATGTCATCACTGTGGTCAACAAAGTGGCAGCCACAGGATATCATCAAACTAGTTTCCATCGAAACCGTACCAAAATCAGAGAAACTGAAGTCATGTAACAATCCAGGAACGACTACAGGATTTTTTTTAGAGGGGATGCAATGTGTCCAAAAAGGTACCAAAGTAAAATAATATGCATTATTATAGAAGAATTCCATGGTGCAACACTCTCATCCACTCCCAACTGGAATCCACAATTATCATGATTAGTGAATAATACACCACCCAAGAAAACTACATCAGTATATTGGGTAAAACCAAACCCACTACTAACCACTCAGATTGTTTTCTCTTCACAGCACTTGGCTCCAAGCGAGCTGGGTGTATGAATGTCATCACTGTGGTTATATGTCTCTCTCTATGTCTCTCTCTATCTTCACAGCACTTGGCTCCAAGCGAGCTGGGTGTATGAATGTCATCACTGTGGTCAACAAAGTGGCAGCCACACGATATCATCAAACTAGTTTCCATCGAAAGCGTACCAAAATCAGAGAAATTGAAGTCATGTAACAATCCAGGAATGATAGGATTTTTTTAAGAGATGAGATGCAATGTCCTATAGCATACCTATGTTATTCCAAAGTACAATAATATTCATTATATACAGGAATTCTGGGTGTAGCACCCCCACCCCCTTCCAACTGAAATCCATCATTATCATGATTACTGAACGAACGAACGAACGAATTGTGTAACAGCCATTGGGTGTCAAACAAAGGTAAGTATCATCAATGATGAGATAATGATCACTGAAAAACTGTTTTCCATGGGTTCTGATGATCACAGGGCATGGAATAGAAAAAATATTTTCCAAAAATATTTGAATGAATGAATGAATGAATGAATGAATGTTTAATGACACCCCAGCACAAAAATACACATCGGCTATTGGGTGTCACAAATGGTAAGTATATGAAAATATTATTTATATATATTTATGTAAAACCACAGTGTAAGGAGCTGTGGGGAAAAGTATAATACAATATATAAAATCGAGGCAAGTAAACCTTAAAATTATGTATAGACGTCAAAATGTTTCAAAAACTTTACAAAATATTTTAAATCACGCAGCTTGGAACGTGATATACAAGTTTTCACCTGAAGTTTGATGGAATGGAGGATCAATCCTCATCAGGGAATACACTCATTTCTCACTCCAACTGGTGTGTGTTTTAGGATATTGTTTATCTCAGAAGGAACAGGGCTAGCTCTGGCACTTGCCAAATTCGCCAACTGCTAATTTTAAAAATAATTGAATTTTACTTTAACTTGGTAAATACATTTTATGTAACAATTGTTATTTATTAGAAAATAACTGGGGTTTTGCAATTTTTAAAGTTTAAATAGATGATATGGCAAATTTTTCTGCTCACCCAGAGCTTGCCCTGAAGAAGCCGGCTGAGAAGGAAGGAAATGTTTTATTTAACGATGCACATTTTATTTATGGTTATATGGTGTCAGACATATGGTCAAGGACCACACAGATATTGAAAGAGGAAACCCGTTGTCGCCACTTCATGGGGTACTCTTTTCAATTAGCAGCAAGGGATCTTTTATATGCACCATCCCACAGACAGGATAATACATACCACAGCCTTTTATATACCAGTCATGGTGCGCTGGCTGGAGCGAAAACTAGCCTAATGGGCCCACCCCAGCGAGAGGGCCTGATGGCAGCCCAATGGGCCCGCCCCAGCGAGAGGGCCTGATGGCAGCCCAATGGGCCCGCCCCAGCGAGAGGGCCTGATGGCAGCCCAATGGGCCCGCCCCAGCGAGAGGGCCTGATGGCAGCCCAATGGGCCCGCCCCAGCGAGAGGGCCTGATGGCAGCCCAATGGGCCCGCCCCAGCGAGAGGGCCTGATGGCAGCCCAATGGGCCCGCCCCAGCGAGAGGGCCTGATGGCAGCCCAATGGGCCCGCCCCAGCGAGAGGGCCTGATGGCAGCAGTGGCTGCTAAAAAGAAACACTAGAGCACATTGACTTATTAATCATCAGCTATTGGATGTCAAACATTGGGTAATTTTTACCAGTAGTCCCAACAGGAAATTCAGTCTTTTTTTAGTTAGCAACAAGGAATCTTTTAGAGACAGGGCAGCACATACCATGGCATTTGATATATAACATTTGTGTGAGACTGGCAGAGATGGGGAAAACCCCAGTTAAACACATTTGGTATCAACCACTAGTAACAAAACTTCCATGGAATTAAAAGGCTTGCCTACTATAACATAATTTGAGTGCAATGTGATGAACATCCTTAAGTGTGACTATAAACCATGTTTCACTAAACTAGGACTTATAGTTTGTGACAAACTGATCTGAATATGAAACGTTTACGCTAAAGTTAACACCATCAACGATGTCATCGCCTTCAGAAAAGTAATACCTAGATATCTCGCCTTTTTACTTTGTAAAAAAAAACATTCTGATGCTGAAGCTGATGTACAGGAACTTTAAGAACAAGGAAAGACCACTCAGATTGTTTTCTCTTCACAGCACTTGGCTCCAAGCGAGCTGGGTGTATAATTGTCATCATTGTGGTCATCAGATGCTTAATCCAAACACAAAAACATGTTATACCAGCAAATGTCTTCCATCTTAATCCAAACATGATCTTGTCCTCTCTTGGGGTTTTACGTGAATATTCAGAACAAGCTGTTGTAGCACATGCCTGTCATGGGTGCACGTGTCAGCTCACACCAACTCTTCCGTCCATGACAGAACAGTCATCAGAACACCACTGTTAAATGTTCTCTGCAACCCAGTAGCACCAAGGAAATACTGGACTGTTTATCCCCAACTCAGAATAGTATTATTAATTGCTTAGCTTTGACAACTGACCAATGTCCTCCACCAATGGTAAGGATGTGTTTGAAGTTCACAAAATCCAGGTCTTTAGTTTTGGATTGTCTGTTATTTCTTTTACATTCATCTGGGTATTAACAAAAATTATCATCCACAAATTGTGTGAATCGGCAAAGCCATTCTCACAAAAAATTGCCAATGATTTTTTGGGGGGGTTCATACCCAGATGAATGTAAAAGAAATAACAGACAATGTTCATACTTTATTTGTAGTTATTTTTGGTCCATAAACAATAATATTGAATAAGACAACTGCCCATATAAAATGACGTCATGAAATATGACGTTTTCTGACGGTGTAATTTTTAACCCACTACGTCTGGACTAATGAGATAATGTTATATTGTAATGAATTTAATTAGGTTATGGTGAATGGAGCTCTGAATGTCACCATCGCAAAAGCATCTGATAAATTCCACAAAATATCATGATGCAAATATTCAAAGGAAACATACACAGACAGCAATGTCACTGGGGGTGGGGGGTTAAAATAAATGAAATTAGCACCATGCAATCATAAAAAATCCCCAGATGTTGTTGATTATAATAAGCTTGTCAACACTTGAATCAATTATTATGCTATTATGGCCACTCAGATTTTTTTATTTTTTTTCAACGCATTAAGCTCCAAATGTGCTGAAATTCTAATGGTCATCACTGTGGTCATTGAAAGGCACCCTGAGTGAGTGCTCCGCAAAGCTAAATGGGTAGGTGTAAACCACTTGCACCGACCAGTGATCCATAACTGGTTCAACAAAGGCCATGGTTTGTGCTATCCTGCCTGTGAGAAGCGCAAATAAAATATCCCTTGCTGCTAATCGGAAGGAGTAGCCCATGTAGTGGCGACAGCGGGTTTCCTCTCAAAATCTGTGTGGTTCTTAACCATATGTCTGATGCCATATAACCATAAATAAAATGTGTTGAGTGCATCATTAAATAAAACATTTCTTTCTTTCATTTTGTTTTTGTCAGACAAATTATATGTGCTTAAACTAGTCATTAATAATCATAGAACATAATTAGTATAATCAGTATTACTAGTTGTAGTCAGTGATAGAAAAAAGCTGAATTTTTCACTAGTTCACCAGACAAATACATCTAGAAATCCGACAATATTTTCACTTGTCCAAATAAATGGTTTCTTTTATTCCAGTACAAGGGCAATGTTTTTCATTACTTAAAATGAAACTTTAATGAACATTTTTACTTGTCCACTGGACAACCACCAAGGTACATTTTGTTTGTCCGAGCTATGTCAGGACAAACAGACAATTGCTTATTTCGAACACTGGTAGTTATAAACCGTATTAATATTATGTTACTACTTATTTATTGTCATATTTTAAGTGTGAGGTTTTCTAATTTTGTGTGTTGTTATGTTTTAGTTTTTTTAATGTATGATTTCAGTTACTTTATTTATTGCAATTGGCTTCAAGGATTTAGTAGGACTGAAGACTATTTTTTGTTATAAAGAGTTCCTATACCTTTTTTTTCCTTTTTTTTAGAAATTTTATTGTCCCCAGAAATATTTGGCAGTGTTAGGATTGAGGTGCCCTGAGCTCACTGACGTACACATATTTTAATTATATTTCATATATATATATATATATATATACACTGTATATATAGACTATTTACATGTACACAATGTTCATGTTTAAAACATATACTGCATTCCTATACCTAACTTCTGGTTAATCAAAACGTTTTGAACTCAAATTATTTTTCATTCTTTCTATAAAGTGATCTTGACATCCAACAGCTGCTGATTAACAAATCAATTTGCTCTAGTGGTGTTTCTAAACAAAACAAACCAACTTTCTTTAACTGATCTCCCCTCTAGGTTCCTCCCAGCACTGAAATAAGATCATGATGCCTACTCAGATAGTTTTCTCTTCACAGCACTTGGCTCCAAGTGAGCTGGGTGTATAATTGTCATCACTGTGGTCATCCAAGGATACTGGTTACAGAATTTCCAATCAAATTTAAATTTAAAACTGCTGTTACATTAAATATTAACAAGAAAAACACAAAACGTTATAAAGCACCCCAAAAGTTAATGTTTGTTTTGTTTAATGACACCACTAGAGCACATTGATTCATTAATCACTGATTATTGGAAGGAAGGAAATGTTTTATTTAACGATTCACTCAAAACATTTTTATGTACCAGGGGTGGGAATTAGTGAACCGTAAAAAAAGAGGAAATCTAGAGCGGTCCTGGAAATTCTTGAAATCCCAGGTTAAAATCTGTGCCATCTGACACATTTTGGAGGAAAGGCCAATTAAAATGCGAGGAAATGCAACATTCCATAAGAAAACAGCGGATCTGAGGAGAATTCCCACTCCTAATTTATGGTTATATTGTGTCAGACATATGGTTAAGGACCACAGAGATATAGAGAGAGGAAATCCGCTGTCACCACTTCATGGGATACTCTTTTCAATTAGCAGCAAGGGACCTTTTATATTCACCATCTTACAAACAGGATAGTACATATCATAACCTTTCATATACCAGTCGTGGGGCATTGGCTGGAACATTAAATGCGCCCACTGACTGGGGATCGATCCCACATTGACAGCGCATCAAGCAAGCACTTTACCACTGGGCTCCCACCCCAATAAAATAATTACACCAATTGTGGAGCTCTGGCTGGAACGAGAAATAGCCCAATGGGGCTACTGACTGGGATCTATCCTAAACCGATCTCGCATCAAGCAAGCGCTTTACCACTGGGCTACATCTCGCCCACCCGACTGATATATAGTCTTAGAGGAAAACCTGCTACATGTGATGGGATGGTAACTCTTTTTACGTGCCCATATCCACCGAAGGTTCAGGCACTCCCATCCTGGACTTAACCGAATACATTTCTGTTGTCAATCATGCAATTTCTCGTCTGCATCAGATGATTACACTCCACCAAAATGTGGTGCACAATCGGTGTACGCTGACAACCTTCACGCTAAAAAAGAGGGACGACTAATAAAGTTACCTGATTTTTCAGCTTCTTGAGGTAGGTGATGATGCTGTAACTCAGACAGTTGTCCATGTTATCGGGAACCAGGTTTGACGCACCCATTCTAGCCAAAGCCCGTCTCAGTGGCTGAAAAAATAAATTAAATAAATAAAGAACACATCACATGGTTTTAAAATCAGGCCTTGAGTTCAAAAAAATTTTAGACTAGAAAGAAAGAAATGTTTTATTTAACAATTCACTCAACACATTTTATTGACGGTTATATGGCATCAGACATTGTTACAGACCACACAGATGTTGAGAGAGAATCCAGCTGTTGCCACTTCATGGGCTACTCTTTTTGATTAGCAGCAAGGGTTCTTTTATATGCACCATCCCACAGACTGGGTAGTACAGATCACAGCCTTTGATATACCAGTTGTGGTGCACTGGCTGGAACGAGAAATAACCCAATGGGCCCACCTACGGGGATCGATCCCAGACAGACTGCACATCAAGCGAGCGCTTTACCACTGGGCTACATCCTGCCCCTTTTAGACTAGAGTCAAGTCTGTAAATTGTAGTAAGTAGGGGTGCAACACAGGTACAATACGGTCAAAACCATATTGCGATATACTGAGATAAAACAAACCGTACTGCAGTATGTATTGCAATAGAGAACATTGATATTATTTAAATTTAATATTTATTTGGGGGGGGGGGGGGGGGGGGGGGGGGTGTGTAACGAAAGCAGAAGGGATAAACATTTGATTGAAGTTTATTAGTTTCAGTTATTTAATCCATATTTTCCTTCTACAAAATCAGCGTATCTACTACTTCAAAATTGAGTGCCGCCCTCTGTGCTGTTACAATATCCCCAGCTGTACCGAATATACATTCTGATACCAGGGTGGAAATAAAAAATTGTCAATCAGTCCCAAATTATGTCAGCACTACCCCGTGGGGGTGGGGGTGGGTGAGAAAAAGACTAAAAGAGAAAGAAAAAAGAAAATACATGTATGTATAACTAACATTTAAAAGGTGATATTTGCCAAATAGTGTACAAAATAAATATATAGTCATCTTGGTGGCATTTGTGTATTTCATTCTTGAATCATGACCGTGGAACGATAAACATCGAAACATGAAAGAAACAAACCTTTTTAATCACAATGAACGACAATTAACAAAATTGTGTACATTTAACATAATGGAATAATATTTTTTTTTAAAGAAATATAAGGTATGAATTTTAACTCCCATATATGTTTGAAGTACAAGTATTCGGTACTGTGTTCAGAATTAACAATAGATGACACTGTTATGTTGTTTGCAGGGATCCACCTAGCATCTAAAAAATGGAAGTCTTCATGACTCACGGGTTTTATTTTGGGAGTCATGCATTCAAAAATGGGAGTCATCTATGATATTTCTTAAATCACATAATTAACTGAATGTCTCGTTTATATTACATGCATATATTATATGCACTCTTCTGTTTAATACATATGCACGTATATCCATTGTTTCTTCTTATAAAATAATCTAGTGCGTTTTGTGCTTTCTTTTTATGCACCCTTTGGCTTTTAGTCACCCATCACAATGCTGCGTGCTAACCTGCTTTGTAATATAGCTTCATCTTCGCAATAATTATGACTAACCCCTATTCAGTGGTAGAAATACGTCTACAGTTTGTATGTTTAACAGATTTCATTGGCAAAATAGTTTGACTGTCCGCATCATGAATGTTGGTCACAACTGCCCAGTATTACTCGCCTGGGGGACTAGCGCCATTTAAATGTCTACTCGCCTGGGGGACTAGTGCCATTTAAATGTCTACTCGCCTGGGGGACTAGTGCCATTTAAATGTCTACTCGCCTGGGGGACTAGTGCCATTTAAATGTCTACTCGTCTACTCGCCTGGGGGACTAGTGCCATTTAAATGTCTACTCGCCTGGGGGACTAGTGCCATTTAAATGTCTACTCGCCTGGTGCAAGGGAGCGAGCGTTACCTTCTATCCCTGCTATTATGAGATATGCTCAACCATCTATGTATTAAAACAATAAAGAACAATAAAATTTGTTAAAACCCCCCAGATATATAGACCGAACAAAAAACTCGCAGCTGGTTGACTAGTATCTGATATCTGTAAACAGACCGTGCATTCGACATCGTCGCAATGATCTAAATTTAGACAGAGGGTCTGGCACGCTAGATCAGCCACACTAGATTTTGTTGATAGTGACAAGAATAATACCTACCCCAGCGTAGTAACCAGGCATTGTCTTTAGGTAGTTATCAAACTGCTGTCTCCACTTTGGGGTGGGTTTCAGCTTGTGAACTTTGAACAATTCCTCTAAAAAATAATTAAAATATTTAGAGGTTAACTTTATAAAAAAGAATTACAAATTGCAAAAACAAATAATTGCCAAGAGGGGTTTATTCGCACCCCCTGGCTGATCTCCACCCTGGTGACACACCCGACAGTCATTTGTGTTTCGCCTTTCAACGATACATTATTCTTCCAATAAACCACTCAGGTTGTTTTCTCTTCACTGCTTTACGCTCCAAGCGAGCTGGGTGTATAATTGTCATCACTGTGGTCATTGTAGAAGTACTTAATGAATGTTTAATGACACCCCAGTATAATAATACACATCGGCTACTGGGTGTTACAAAAGGTAAGTACGTACATAGAAATATTATCTATATTTAAGGATTGTCTGTTATTTCTTTTATGCTGATCGGAGTATAAACAAACAAAAAATCATCTGCAAAATGTGTGTATCAGCGAAGTCGTTCTCACTTATGTTTGCGGATGATTTGGGTTTTTTGTCATACCTAGATGAACATAAAAGAAATAACAGACAATACTTAAATTTAAAGTTGAATAATACTTGCTAATAATAAAAGTCAAACTTCATCCTTTATTTTGAATAATTTTTTGTCCATAAATGGTAAAACTCAATAAGACAACTTGCCAATATAAAATGATGTCATCAGATGACGACGTAATTTTTATGTTCATCAAGAAATGAACAAATTCCCTTTGCTACATCTGAACCAATCGGATGACATTATGTTGTAATGAATGTTATGGAAATTTAATTATAATTATGTAGAGGCACTGATTTTCTGTTTCAGATTTTTCCCTTTTCCGTTTCATAATGTTACAAATTCCGGTTTTTTCCGTTTCTGTATTAAACAAATTGTGTTTCTGTTTCACACACACACACACACACACACACACACCGCAATTAATTGCTGGTATAAAATAAATAAATATGCAATGAGGCAAAACATGTCAGTAGTTTGTATTTATTTTTGGTTTAAATTTAACCACGAATACGCCACGAGACAGACTTTGGACATTTTCGGTTTTCTTTACGATATGATCGGGAAAATAATTACAATTGATCACACTATAAACCACTTCCCTTGTATAATTTATAACAATATGCAATTACTGCATTCCTTTGTGAGATCGGAAATATGGCAATGCCGCAAATGTTAAAAATTAATAAGCAAACATAACATAATATATCTTTCTGTTCGGTTTTTCCCGTTAAATCGCTGGGAATAAGCGAAGAAAAAACGACTGGTAAAACGTCTAGATACTCTACATTAAACATTTGACGTAACATACAACGGTACTAGTGTCGTAGCATAGCACAGGCAGATGTCGGTGTCCATAGTTTCTAGTTTGAAAAATAAATTTTAATTAATCAAATGCGCTAAAGTTAAATAATGTTTTGGAAAAAAATCGGGTATTCCGTTTCAGATAGGTATTTCCGCGATTCCGTCCGCGATTCCGCGATCGCGGAAAATCAGTGCCTCTAATTATGTAAAACCACAGTGTACAGAGCTGTGGTCATCAAAGGAAAGATGTATTTGCTAATAAATCCTCGGCACATTTCTAATACGCATTGAAGGCATTTAATAAGATAACTCAGGCTTTCCGACAGAAAATACTTTGAGGGTACGTATTAAAAACAAAACAGTCCTTAAGTGCCCCATCTGGTCTAGGTGGTTAGGGTTTTGAAATGCTTTGACAAATTTTAAACAGCAGTTCATCTATCTAAATATTATACAATATATGCATTAACTTCCAAGATTTTGGGGTACATCATTTTACCCTATGTGTCCTCTGGCAGAAACCATGCACCTAGACTAGTAACCTACAGGTACTAGATAACACAAAAATATATCAGAAAATGGGTAAACCTTTAAGTAGGTTATCACACACAAAACAAAGTATATATTTTTATATTGAAATAACTTAAAAGATGCATTTTGCCAATGCACTATGATGTAAAATAGTTTTGCTGCATAGATTGAGCATGTTTTTTTATTAAACAACAACCAAATTGTCAACCTGATTTGTAACTGGCTAAATTGTTTAGAAAAGTGTGGCCATGTGTCTGTGTATTACACTCTTAAATATGTTGAAAATGTTGATATTTAATTTTTCGATTTGACATCATGCACAAACATTTACTAATTCATATTACGTGTCAAAAGCTAGCCACCCCATCATTCAATATATTATCAATACAGAACACCAAATGAAGCTTCAACAAACTTATTTGTTTTCAATATCACTGGACACTATAAAATACAATGTACAACTAAACCAGCACTCACATGGCCTACAGTCAAAAATTAGCTAATTGCTAAATTTTATATAAAGTAACAATATTTACGTATTTGACTAATAAACTTTTGTTTAAATTAGCCACTTTTTAATAATTGTAACATAAATATATTACATATCAGACTATTGGCTGAAACAAAATTATTTTCAGTGTGACCTAGTTGTGTAGTGAGCACTGTATTTGCAACAAGCCATAGTATAACATTACTACGGATGCAGTCCAGTGGTAAATCGTTCGCTTGATGTACGACCATTCTAACATAGATCCACATCAATGGGTCCATAGTGTTATTTCTTGTTCCAGCTAATGCACCACGACTAGTATATCAAAGGCCATGGTATGTGCCGTCCTGTCTGTGGGATGATGCATATATAAAAGATCCCAAGAAACTAATGGAAAAAAGGTAGTGGACTATATGTCAAAATTAGCAATGTTTGACACTCAACAGCCAATACTTTAAAATGAATGTGCTCTAGCGGTGTCGTTAAACAAAACAAAACTTTAACTTTACTATCAGAAATTCCACAGAATTATATATAATGTGTACAGAGGGTTTTTGAAAACCAGTAATATGTCAACAACAACACAAAAAAAAACCCACACAAAAAACCCTGACCCAATTGGCATAACAAACTACTGCCATATTTCAACCAGATGACATTTTAAATTAAATGTCTCACTTGTCCCTGGTCGAGCCCGAGTCAGTCACCAGTTTCCTGCGTCATTCGACATGAGGTCACATGATCACAGAATGGAGACAGAGGTTTGGGCTGAATATAGAAACGAGGAATTGTCACAAGGCTGGAAAATGTACTTTTTCTATTAACACTTATTTTGTGCGATAAAAATCGAGTTTGCAGAAAGAAACAGACAGCAAACAACAAATTAAATATACAATTGGCTTTCTTGTTAGTATTATAAAATGACCAGAGAAATAATAATTATACATGATATATAATCTTTTTAAAAATTAAAAACATTAATGCACACACTGCTTACTAAACTCATAAAAGGGATCCAATGAAAACAAGTGTTTTCTATTTATTTTATTACAGAAGCAAATAACCTGAAATAAAATGCTACTGTACTTTCATTTAAACTTTCCATTAAAAAAAAATATATATATCATTTTAACCTTTTCACAAATTCATCAAATGCTAATTTTAGTCAAATTTGGCAAACATTCACCAGAAGGTCCATCTCAGAAATTACCTGTTTGCATGTTTTTGTTTGGTTTGGTTAAAACACTTTGAATTGGGTTGGATATTTCTAAAACAAAATTAGCCCCAAAAATTAATATTTTTTTTATTCAGCATAAGCTGGGTTAGATTTCCTAACTAGATTCACTCACCCAGTAGTGGTAGGAGGATGGGGAAATTGTATGGCATCACAAACAAGTTGACACAGGACAAAGCACTGCTCGCCTTCAAGTATCCAAACGGATGACAAATATCACTGAACTTAGCACTATTGCCAATAAACACCTGAAAAAGACGGTTTAAACATGTCTGTTAGTAAAAGAAAAACAACGGAAATTGAACTTTTGTTTCACAAGACCTCATGGAGCATTGGGTGGAATGAGAAAAGACCCAAGGATACTAAGGATCAATGATCCTACAACCAGGGCTCTACACCAAGTTAGTATATCAGTCAAACTTCTGCACCCTGGTAACCCACTGAATATTGGTCAAACTTCTGCACCCTGGCAACCCACTGAATATCGGTCAAACTTCTGCACCCTGGCAACCCACTGAATATCGGTCAAACTTCTGCACCCTGGTAACCCACTGAATATCGGTCAAACTTCTGCACCCTGGTAACCCACTGAATATCGGTCAAATGCTCTAGCAACAAACTCAACCCCAATTACTCCAGTGTTGTGACGAGTTTAAACTTGGAATGTCGTGAGCTCCGTGGTCTAGTGGATAAGCTGCTGGATAATCAAGCTGAAGACAGTGGTTCAAATCCTGTCAAAGCTGGCTCACACATTCATTATCTTTCTCATCTATCACCCTCTGCCTATCATTCTCATTATCTTAATATAAAAAACTTTCAATGTTTCGACCCTTTCTGTCAGTTTCCTCCACCTCTGTCTTCAGAGCTGTCCACACCATCGCCTACCTGTCTCAACTTCCTCCGCGGGTGCAGTCTGTGTGTACTTCCCTGCACCCACCTGGCATCCTCGTCCTAAAGCTGGTCTGACCCACGGCACTAACGTTCGCCGGTAGTAGTGGTGCATAGTAGGTGGTTACAAGTGCCTCTTAACAATGCCAGAAGTAACTACTGAACATTCCCCAAAGTGGTCAGACTAAACCCACAGCTAAAAGCTGATGGGAAATGGCAGGTGTGTGGCACAGATAGCCACAAGAGACAAGCACCTGTTGCGGTTGGAGAGACAAGGACCGGGATGTGGAGGTGGACAGCGAAAGAAGTTACAAAATAGGAGGAGTTGTCAGATCGGGAAGAAATGAGATGGAATTCAAAGAGGGAAAGGAAAGGGGGCAGTGGGATAAAAGCAACAAAAGAAAACAGAAATCCAACTTGGAATGTAGTTGAAGATTAATACCTGCCAGCAGGAGTTGGGCTGCCTCCGTTCTAGAATATACTGCGTCAGAGGGGAGGGTTCCAGTTCATATTTGTCAAACGGTAGATTTTCTATCACAATAGGATCACATGGTGAACACGAGAATCGAACAATTGGGTGTGCGGTACGGGGAGGCTGAAAAAGAAAAATTCAAATCATAAAAAATAGCTTACAAAAACCTGCGCTTGCCATTCAGAAATGGTCTTAACACAAATGCAGAGAAAATGTTGTTTACTTAAATAGGTAAGGGGCCGTCCATAATTTTAAAAAATTTCACAAGTGTACAAAGAGAACTCTTTTGACAAACCCCCTCCCCTAAAAGTGTACATCCCCAAATGAAAAATATTGATCGACATTTATCATTTTCAAAAAAGGTGTACGCTGGCCCCTTAACCCCCTGAAATAAGTCTGAATATAGCAACATAATCTTTCAGTCATGGTTGTATGCTCCAAAAGTCACTTTTAACAAAAACATTACTTGTGGTAGGTTTAAAACTGCCGTCGGTGTGCTGTTTTTCAGCAACAAATTCTTCAGTTTGAGCTGTGCACTTCACATAAATACAATGGGTATGATCATACACCTCACTATGTTCAGTAGATATAGCTGCCCACTGTTTTCTCAACACTTTTGGGGTTTTTTTAATTACAATTTCTTGTCTTTTTCAACATACTTATTTTTAAAAAGTAAACAAAAAATAATAATAAAGAGTTATGAATAACATTCTGGTGAAACGGCAACTTGAGTTAGTAGTAACAAACTTGAATGTACCCATTTATAAAACAAAAGTGGTGACCTGACAATAACTACTCAGACTGAGCTGCTTCTTCATCGTCCAAGGACTTGGAGAGCTAGGTTTATTACAAATCATCACTGTAGTTATTTCAAAATAGTTATCTATTTACACCAGGCTATTAATAACATGCAAAACTTATGTTGCCAAAAGAGGAATGTTTTCATCTACTTTAGCCTACTGGCCAATTCAATCCTTGTTAAAAAGTAATAAATATGGTTAAACTAAACCGTACATAGCAAATTGTGACATGATACAGACCAAAATGTGGTTTCTAATTTTAGTATATTTTTAATTTAAATCTGCGTCAACAAAATAAACTTTAGCCTACTGGCCAATCCAAACCATGTTAAAAAAAAAACAACTAATAAATATGGATAAACTTAACTTGCATAGCAAATTGTGACATGATAAAGACCAAAATGTTCTTGAGTGGTCTGTGATTTTAGTATATTTTTAATTTAAATCTGCATCAACAAAATATCTTCATTCTGCAACAGGCAGGGGACAATATTTAAAAATATCAGGAAACCAGAATTCTGACACATTGCTTACAAAAACCTGCCCTTGCTATTCAGAAATTGTCCTATGGAAACACAAATGCAGAGACAAAATGTTGTTTACTTTAGGTAACACATCCTTTGTCTGACATTTACTGTTTTAACGTTAATACTAGTATCCCTTTGTAATAATATTCAGTGTTTGTTATGAACACATTCACATTGCCCAAACAGTAGTAAATTACCGTAGGTCGGGTATATCACCTACAGCACTTTTGTCACACTGGACAAAATTTACTGGTGTCAGTAAAGTTCCTCAACCAGTACAAAATGTATACACCTGGTGTACATTAATTTATCCGCCAGTATTTATCAATTCTACATATGAAATAATTCTACATATAGCAAAATAACCTTTCAGTCATGGCTATTTGCTCCAAAAGTCATTTAACAAAAATTACCATAGGCAGCTTCAAAATTGCTGTCCGTGTATGTAGTTTTTTTCAGAGACAAATTCTTAAGTTTGAGCCATGCACTTCACATAAATATACTTGGTATGATCATACACATCACTACGTTTAGTACATGTAGCTGCCCACTTTTTTCTCAGTCCTACTTTCAAGAACTAGAAAAACATTTTGTTATAATTTATTCTTTCCCCTTCCTTTTTCAATATAATCATTTAAAAAATAAAATAAAATAACAATAATAATAATAAAGAGTTATGCACAACATCCTGGTAAAACGGCAACTTGAGTTAGCAGTAACAAACTTGAAAGTACCCATTTCTAAAACAAAAGTGGTGACTTGACAATTGAACTACTCAGACTGAGCTGCTTCTTCATCGTCCCAAGGACTTGGAGAGCTAGGTTTATTATGAATCATCACTGTAGTTATTTCAAAATAGTTATTTATTTACACCAAGCTATTAATAGCATGCAAAACGTATGTTGCCAAAAGAGGAATGTTTTCATACACTTTAGCCTACTGACCAATTCAATCCTTGTTAAAAAAAACCCTAATAAATATGGATAAACTTTAGTAGCAAATGCTGACATGATTTTCTGTTCCTAAGTGGTTCAAGATTTTAGTAATATTTTTATGTTAAAGTCAACAATATACTCTTTATTCTGCAACCTTCCAGGGTTCAATATAAATATTTAAAAATAAAATAAAACTCAGTTTAATAAAAATTATGTACAACATGTTTTGAAAGGTAACAACTTGAGTTATACTAGTTACAGTATCCCTTTGTAATAATATTCAGTGTTTGTGATGGAACACATTTATGTTTTAAATGTTAATACTGACAAGTATCCCTCAGAATAATATTCAGTGTTTGTGATGGTCCAAGGACTTGGAGAGCTAGGTTTATTACATCATTACTGTTTTAATTCAAAATACTTATACTAAGTATCCCTTTGTAATAATATTCAGTGTTTGTGATGGAACACATTTACTGTTTTAATGTTAATACTAGTTACTAAGTATCCCTTTGTAATAATATTCAGTGTTTGTGATGGAACACATTTACTGTTTTAATGTTAATACTAGTTACATAAGTATCCCTTTGTAATAATATTCAGTGTTTGTGATGGAACACATTTACTGTTTTAGTTGTTAATACTAGTTAATAAGTATCGCTTAATAAAACGCAGCAAATATTCAGTGTTTGTGATGGAACACATTGCGTTGTTTTAACGTTAATACTAGTTACTAAGTATCCCTTTGTAATAATATTCAGTGTTTGTGATGGAACACATTTACTGTTTTAATGTTAATACAGTTACTAGTATCCCTTTGTAATAATATTCAGTGTTTGTGATGGAACACATTTACTGTTTTAATGTTAATACTAGTATCCCTTGTAATAATATTCAGTGTTTGTGATGGAACACATTTACTGTTTTAATGTTAATACTAGTTACTAAGTATCCCGTTGTAATAATATTCAGTGTTTGTTATGGAACGCATTTACTGTTTTAATGTTAATACTAGTTACTAAGTATCCCTTTGTAATAATATTCAGTGTTTGTGATGGAACACATTTACTGTTTTAACGTTAATACTAGTATACCTTTGTAATAATATTCAGTGTTTGTGATGTCACATTTACTGTTTTAATGTTAATACAAGGCAGTTACTAAGTATCCCTTTGTAATAATATTCAGTGTTTGTGATGGAACACATTTACTGTTTTAATGGTAATCAGTTCAGTGAGTATCCGATTTTGTAATAATATTCAGTGTCGTGATGTAACACATTTACTGTTTTTAATGTGGTACTACTATACTAGTATCCCGTTGTAATAATATTCAGTGTTTGTGATGGAACACATTTACTGTTTTAATGTTAATACTAGTTACTAAGTATCCCGTTGTAATAATATTCAGTGTTTGTGATGGAACACATTTACTGTTTTAATGTTAATACTCCGGTTACTATCGTCCCTTTGTAATAATATTCAGTGTTTGTGATGGAACACATTTACTGTTTCACACATGCACGTTAACAACTAGCTTTCCTACAGAACAACCTTTGTAATAATATTCAGTGTTTGTGATTTGAACACATTTACTGTTTTAATGTTAATACTAGTTACTAAGTATCCCTTTGTAATAATATTGGACCGACGATGGAACACATTTACTGTTTTAATGTTAATACTAGTATCCCTTTGTAATAATATTCAGTGTTTGCAGATGGAACACATTTACTGTTTTAATGTTAATACTAGTTACTAAGTATCCCTTTGTAATAATATTCAGTGTTTGTGATGGAACACGGTTTACTGTTTTTGTTAATACTAGTTACTAAGTATCCCTTTGTAATAATATTCACTGTTTTGTTTGTGATGGAACACATTTACTTACTTAATACTTTAACGTTAATACTAGTATCCCTTTGTAATAATATTCAGTGTTTGTGATGGAACACATTTACTGTTTTAATGTTAATACTAGTTACTAAGTATCCCTTTGTAATAATATTCAGTGTTTGTGATGGAACACATTTACTGTTTTAATGTTAATACTAGTATCCCTTTGTAATAATATTCAGTGTTTGTGATGGAACACATTTACTGTTTTAATGTTAATACTAGTATCCCTTTGTAATAATATTCAGTGTTTGTGATGGAACACATTTACTGTTTTAATGTTAATACTAGTTACTAAGTATCCCTTTGTAATAATATTCAGTGTTTGTGATGGAACACATTTACTGTTTTAATGTTAATACTAGTATCCCTTTGTAATAATATTCAGTGTTTGTGATGGAACACATTTACTGTTTTAATGTTAATACTAGTTACTAAGTATCCCTTTGTAATAATATTCAGTGTTTGTGATGGAACACATTTACTGTTTTAATGTTAATACTAGTTACTAAGTATCCCTTTGTAATAATATTCAGTGTTTGTGATGGAACACATTTACTGTTTTAATGTTAATACTAGTATCCCTTTGTAATAATATTCAGTGTTTGTGATGGAACACATTTACTGTTTTAATGTTAATACTAGTTACTAAGTATCCCTTTGTAATAATATTCAGTGTTTGTGATGGAACACATTTACTGTTTTAATGTTAATACTAGTTACTAAGTATCCCTTTGTAATAATATTCAGTGTTTGTGATGGAACACATTTACTGTTTTAATGTTAATACTAGTTACTAAGTATCCCTTTGTAATAATATTCAGTGTTTGTGATGGAACACATTTACTGTTTTAATGTTAATACTAGTTACTAAGTATCCCTTTGTAATAATATTCAGTGTTTGTGATGGAACACATTTACTGTTTTAATGTTAATACTAGTTACTAAGTATCCCTTTGTAATAATATTCAGTGTTTGTGATGGAACACATTTACTGTTTTAATGTTAATACTAGTATCCCTTTGTAATAATATTCAGTGTTTGTGATGGAACACATTTACTGTTTTAACGTTAATACTAGTTACTAAGTATCCCTTTGTAATAATATTCAGTGTTTGTGATGGAACACATTTACTGTTTTAATGTTAATACTAGTTACTAAGTATCCCTTTGTAATAATATTCAGTGTTTGTGATGGAACACATTTACTGTTTTAATGTTAATACTAGTTACTAAGTATCCCTTTGTAATAATATTCAGTGTTTGTGATGGAACACATTTACTGTTTTAATGTTAATACTAGTTACTAAGTATCCCTTTGTAATAATATTCAGTGTTTGTGATGGAACACATTTACTGTTTTAATGTTAATACTAGTTACTAAGTATCCCTTTGTAATAATATTCAGTGTTTGTGATGGAACACATTTACTGTTTTAATGTTAATACTAGTATCCCTTTGTAATAATATTCAGTGTTTGTGATGGAACACATTTACTGTTTTAATGTTAATATTACTAGTTACTAAGTATCCTTTGTAATAATATTCAGTGTTTGTGATGGAACACATTTACTGTTTTAATTAATACTAGTTACTAAGTATCCCTTTGTAATAATATTCAGTGTTTGTGATGGAACACATTTACTGTTTTAATGTTAATACTAGTTACTAAGTATCCCTTTGTAATAATATTCAGTGTTTGTGATGGAACACATTTACTGTTTTAACGTTAATACTAGTTACTAAGTATCCCTTTGTAATAATATTCAGTGTTTGTGATGGAACACATTTACTGTTTTAATGTTAATACTAGTTACTAAGTATCCCTTTGTAATAATATTCAGTGTTTGTGATGGAACACATTTACTGTTTTAATGTTAATACTAGTTAATAAGTATCCCTTTGTAATAATATTCAGTGTAATTGTGATGGAACACATTTACTGTTTTAACGTAAAACTAGTTACTAAGTATCCCTTTGTAATAATATTCAGTGTTTGTTATGGAACACATTTACTGTTTTAATGTTAATACTAGTTACTAAGTATCCCTTTGTAATAATATTCAGTGTTTGTGATGGAACACATTTACTGTTTTAACGTTAATACTAGTATCCCTTTGTAATAATATTCAGTGTTTGTGATGGAACACATTTACTGTTTTAATGTTAATACTAGTTACTAAGTATCCCTTTGTAATAATATTCAGTGTTTGTGATGGAACACATTTACTGTTTTAATGTTAATACTAGTATCCCTTTGTAATAATATTCAGTGTTTGTGATGGAACACATTTACTGTTTTAATGTTAATACTAGTTACTAAGTATCCCTTTGTAATAATATTCAGTGTTTGTGATGGAACACATTTACTGTTTTAATGTTAATACTAGTATCCCTTTGTAATAATATTCAGTGTTTGTGATGGAACACATTTACTGTTTTAATGTTAATACTAGTATCCCTTGTAATAATATTCAGTGACATATGGAAAATAATATTAATGTTAAGTCCCTTTTTAATATTCAGTGTTTGTGATGGAACACATTTACTGTTTTAATGTTAATACTAGTTACTAAGTATCCCTTTGTAATAATATTCAGTGTTTGTGATGGAACACATTTACTGTTTTAATGTTAATACTAGTATCCCTTTGTAATAATATTCAGTGTTTGTGATGGAACACATTTACTGTTTTAATGTTAATACTAGTTACTAAGTATCCCTTTGTAATAATATTCAGTGTTTGTGATGGAACACATTTACTGTTTTAATGTTAATACTAGTTACTAAGTATCCCTTTGTAATAATATTCAGTGTTTGTGATGGAACACATTTACTGTTTTAACGTTAATACTAGTATCCCTTTGTAATAATATTCAGTGTTTGTGATGGAACACATTTACTGTTTTAATGTTAATACTAGTTACTAAGTATCCCTTTGTAATAATATTCAGTGTTTGTGATGGAACACATTTACTGTTTTAATGTTAATACTAGTTACTAAGTATCCCTTTGTAATAATATTCAGTGTTTGTGATGGAACACATTTACTGTTTTAACGTTAATACTAGTATCCCTTTGTAATAATATTCAGTGTTTGTGATGGAACACATTTACTGTTTTAATGTTAATACTAGTTACTAAGTATCCCTTTGTAATAATATTCAGTGTTTGTGATGGAACACATTTACTGTTTTAATGTTAATACTAGTTACTAAGTATCCCTTTGTAATAATATTCAGTGTTTGTGATGGAACACATTTACTGTTTTAATGTTAATACTAGTATCCCTTTGTAATAATATTCAGTGTTTGTGATGGAACACATTTACTGTTTTAATGTTAATACTAGTTACTAAGTATCCCTTTGTAATAATATTCAGTGTTTGTGATGGAACACATTTACTGTTTTAATGTTAATACTAGTTACTAAGTATCCCTTTGTAATAATATTCAGTGTTTGTGATGGAACACATTTACACTGCCCGAACTGAGAACTAAATTACCGTAGGTCAGGTATATCGCCTACGGCACTTTTGTGACACTGGATAAACATTACTGTGTCAGTAAAGTTCCTCAACCATGGAAAAATGTATACACCTGATGTACATTATCTGCAAGTATTTAGCAACTGTACAGATGAAATAAATCTACATATAGCAAAATAACCCTTCAGTCATGGTTTTAGGCTCCAAAAGTCACTTAACAAAAATTACCATAGGCAGCTTCAAAATTGCCGTCTATGTACATTTTTTTTTTTCAGACAAATTCTTAAGTTTGAGCCGTGCACGTCACATAAATACAACTGCTATGATCATACACCGCACTATGTTCAGTAGATATAGCAGCCCACTTTTTTCTCAGTCCTACTTTCAAGATGAAGAAAAAATCTTTTAGTAAAACTTTAGTAGTAAAATTTATTTGTAATAATATTCCCTTTTTCAATATAATTATTAAAAATATATTTAATGTTAATAATAGTTAATAAGTAGAGTTATGTAACAACTTTCTGTGTTGTGATGGCAACTTGAGTTAGCAGTAACAAACTTGAATGTACCCATTTATAATTTAACAAAAGTGGTGACCTGAAAAATGAACTACTCAGACTGAGCTGCTTCTTCATCGTCCAAGGACTTGGAGAGCTAGGTTTATTACAAATCATCACTGTAGTTATTTCAAAATAGTTATCTATTTACACCAAGCTATTAATAACATGCAAAACTTATGTTGTCAAAAGAGGAATGTTTTCATGTTAATACTTATAAGTATCCCTGGCCAATCCAATGTTTGTTAAAAAGGAATAATTTACTGGATAAACTAAACGTACATAGCAAATTGTGACATGATACAGACTAAATTGTTTTTAGTGTTTGGTCTCACATTTACTATTTTTAAATTTAAATCTGCATCAACAACATATCTTTATTCTACAACAGGCAGGGGACAATTTATTTTAAAATATCAGGTAACCCAGAATTCTGACATATAAAATATTGCTTACAAGAACCTGCTTTTGAAATTCAGAAATCTTTCTATGCAAAAACCAATGTAATTACTTTAGGTTTGTGATTTAACGGCATTTACTGTTTTAATGTTAATACTAGTATCCCTTTGTAATAATATTCAGTGTTTGTGATGGAACACATTTACTGTTTTAATGTTAATACTAGTTACTAAGTATCCCTTTGTAATAATATTCAGTGTTTGTTATGGAACACATTTACACTGCCCGAACTGAGAACTAAATTACCGTAGGTCAGGTATATCGCCTACGGCACTTTTGTGACACTGGGTCCTACTTTCAAGATGACCAACAAATATTAAAGTTTTTTTAATTTAAATTATAATTTCTTCTCTTCCCTCCCTTTTTCAATATACTTATTTTTAAAAAGTAAAGAAAAAATAATAATAAAGAATTATGAACAACTTTCAAGTGAAACATCAACTTGAGTTAGCAGTAACAAACTTGAATGTACCTATTTATAAAACGAAGTGGTGACCTGACAAATGGAACTACTCAGACTGAGCTGCTTCTTCATCGTCCAAGGACTCGGAGAGCTAGGTTTATTACAAATCATCACTGTAGTTAACAGCATGAAAAATATATCGGCTATTGGGTGTCAAACGATTGTCAATGCAAAACATTAAGTGATCATCAACATCAATATAGAAATTCAATAGTTAATCAAAACAGTATAAAGAACTGTGCTAAAAATACAAATGTCACAGGTCTATAGATATAGTGTACTAAGGTAAGAGGAAGTTTTCATCAACAGGTCTATAGATATACATACTACGGTAAGAGGGAAGTTTTCATCAACAGGTCTGTAGATATACGTACTACGGTAAGAGGGAAGTTTTCATCAACAGGTCTGTAGATATACGTACTACGGTAAGAGGGAAGTTTTCATCAACAGGTCTGTAGATATACGTACTACGGTAAGAGGGAAGTTTTCATCAACAGGTCTGTAGATATACGTACTACGGTAAGAGGGAAGTTTTCATCAACAGGTCTGTAGATATACGTACTACGGTAAGAGGAAGTTTTCATCAACAGGTCTGTAGATATACGTACTACGGTAAGAGGTATGTTTTCATCAACAGGTCTGTAGATATACGTACTACGGTAAGAGGTATGTTTTCATCAACAGGTCTGTAGATATACGTACTACGGTAAGAGGTATGTTTTCATCAACAGGTCTGTAGATATACGTACTACGGTAAGAGGGAAGTTTTCATCAACAGGTCTGTAGATATACAAATACTACGGTAAGAGGTAGTTTTCATCAACAGGTCTGTAGATATACGTACTACGGTAAGAGGGAAGTTTTCATCAACAGGCCTGTAGATATACGTACTACGGTAAGAGGTATGTTTTCATCAACAGGCCTGTAGATATACGTACTACGGTAAGAGGTATGTTTTCATCAACAGGCCTGTAGATATACGTACTACGGTAAGAGGTATGTTTTCATCAACAGGCCTGTAGATATACGTACTACGGTAAGAGGTAAGTTTTCATCAACAGGTCTGTAGAAATCAATACGTAATTAAAACGGTAAGAAAGAACTGTGCTTTCATCAACAGGTCTGTAGATATACGTACTAACGGTAAGAGGAAGTTTTCATCAACAGGTCTGTAGATATACGTACTACGGTAAGAGGGAAGTTTTCATCAACAGGTCTGTAGATATACGTACTACGGTAAGAGGTATGTTTTCATCAACAGGTCTGTAGATATACGTACTACGGTAAGAGGGAAGTTTTCATCAACAGGTCTGTAGATATACGTACTACGGTAAGAGGAATGTTTTCATCAACAGGTCTGTAGATATACGTACTACGGTAAGAGGGAAGTTTTCATCAACAGGTCTGTAGATATACGTACTACGGTAAGAGGAATGTTTTCATCAACAGGTCTGTAGATATACGTACTACGGTAAGAGGGAAGTTTTCATCAACAGGTCTGTAGATATACGTACTACGGTAAGAGGGATGTTTTCATCAACAGGTCTGTAGATATACGTACTAAGGTTGGACTGCTTGGGTCCGGCCAGTAACTTTCTGGAATAGGCCAGTGTCCAACAGAGTATCCCTTCTGTGCTGACCGCGGAACGTAGATCAGACGCCGACAGTTCTGCCACGCTAGATTCTGAACGTTCGTCTGCTGCTGCTGTTGAATACTTTTCTTCTCTTCGATGATGCTCAAGTCCTTGTCACTTATCACAGGCTTGTTGATGTCTTGATTTTCTGCAAAAAATAACAACTTATTAGAGAATGTTTTATCTTAATCAACAATGTATGATATATATATATATATATATATATATATATAGGTAAGTATTTTATCAAACATAAAAAATTCAGTGGACTTAGTAGTATGGGTTAAAAAAAAAAAAAATATTGCAAAAAAAAAAATTAATAATAAGTTGTAATATGAAACATTTACTTGTTAGGCCATTATAAAATAAATGGTACATTTTCATCCTTGTCCTCACCAAGGATGAAAACAGGCCTAATTTTTTTTACACTGGGCTCCAAAAACAAATAATACATTTTTGCCCAATGTGCACTTGCCAATGTCCTAAAAATATAAAATAAATAATAAAATCCACTGTTCTGAAAAAACATTTGGATCAAACACTAGCATTTAATTTAAAATGAAAAAATAGCATTTAACTTAAAATGACCTTCAATTTTAAAAACATTTTACTTTTAAAATGAGATTGCACAGCCAAAGTACAATATAATGAGACAAAGAATTATATTTTAATTCAGCATGTAAAAAAAATAAAAATAAGGGAGGGATTTATTCGACATTTGGTTCAGTTATTCACCATACTTTCCACAAGCACGGAGCTATCAAACAAATTTTAATAAACTACTGTAAGAGCAAGAAATTTATTTTTAATTGCCATTTGTAAAATAATTTTAAATAGAAAACTATATCACGACTAGAAAACAAAAATACTATTCTCACCATACTCTGGCAATGCTTGACGAAGAAATTTTGCTGATTAGTACTGTATTTATAAATGATATATACTAAGGCCTCTCCTATAACTACTTATGAACACTTTGATTAACATACCTTTCAAATTACCATTAGAATCGGAATTCAAGCCATCAGAAAGTGGGGGTGGATCGCTTCCTATCTTCTCAAAGTTGATTACCACACCACTTTGAACTTTCTGCACCAGTGACTCCAAAGCAGCATTCAACATCTTCTGTGTATATATAGCATAGGACCTGCCTGAAAACAAAGTTTGTATTGTTTAACACCATCACTCAAGAACACTGATAAACATTGGCCAGTGGATGTTAAACATTCAGTATTTATGACTCATGGTCATCAAAGAAAGTCTGCCATATTTCCATTAGCCGCAAGGGATCTTTTATATGCACATTCCCACAGACAGGAAAGCACATACCACAGCCTTTGACCAGTTGAGGTGCACTGGTTATAGATGGAAAAAAAAACAATCAGTTGAATGGATCCATCGACGTGGTTCGATCCTGCAACACAAGCACCTCGTGCAAACACACAACCAATTGAGCTGAATCCCAACCCTTTTTTAAAAGGATTCCACCTGCAACACAAGCACCTCGTGCAAACACACAACCAATTGAGCTGAATCCCAACCCTTTTTTAAAAGGATTCCACCTGCAACACAAGCTCCTCATGCAAACTCTCAACCAATTGAGCTGAATCCCAACCCTTTTTTAAAAGGATTCCACCTGCAACACAATTTAATACAGATATTTTGCAATTCTATATGATAAACGTGTGATTCCGACCAAAGATTTGGAACTCTCAAAAGCATAGAAAGGTGCTAAATTCTCAGCCTGCTAAACTATAAGCTGTAGATCACTTTGGGTGATGTTAATCTCTAAGCATTAATTATGAATTTGAAATCATGAATATACTTCGGTAGCAAAACCTTTATTACAGTAGATTTTTTTTCTAACTGGTAAAACAGTGGATAATATTATAACAAAACCATTCATGAGAACAATCATAAGAGGAAGGATTAATTAACGCAAAGCAGAAAGTTTCCATCATTTTTTAAAAATTAAAAAGGTAATGTGTGTATTGTTTAGCAACACCACTAGAGCACATTGATTTATTAATCATCAGCTATTTGATGTCAAACATTTGGTAATTTTCACATATAGTCTAAGATAGGAAACTCGCTACATTTTTCCATTAGTAACAAGCGATATTTTATATGCACCATCCCACAGACAGGATAGCACATACCACAGCCTTTAATATACCAGTTGTGGTGCACTAGCTGGAACGTAAAATAGCCCAATGGGCCAACAGGAATCAATCTCAAACCAACCACACATCAACCTAGCCCAATGGGCCAACAGGAATCAATCTCAAACCAACCATGCATCAAGCTAGTCCAATGGGCCAAAAGGAATCAATCTCAAACCAACCACGCATCAAGCTAGCCCAATGGGCCAACAGGAATCAATCTCAAACCAACCACGCATCAAGCTAGTCCAATGGGCCAACAGGAATCAATCTCAAACCAACCACGCATCAAGCTAGCCCAATGGGCCAACAGGAATCAATCTCAAACCAATCATGCATCAAGCGACCGCTTTACCACTGGGCTATGTCCCTCCCCACAAAAGTAGAAGGAAAAAGGGACAATAATTGTGTTGAAATACCTCCTGTCACTTCACACATTGCATCAATTGGATGGGTTTCAGCATTCGGAATGAACGTAAATGGTGTTTCTGGTGGGACACTTCCCGATAATCTCAAAACAAGACTGAATATTCGCTGATCCCAGCGGAAAGGTTCTTTAGTCAGTTCGGTGCCTGGTACAACATTATTCATTGGCAGGTTAAGCTGAAAATAATGACAGTAACCATGGAGATACATATAAACAATTAAATAATATACAGGTGTACATACAAACTAAATTAAGAAAAACGTCTTTTAAAAGGTAGTTTTATTCCCTAGTTATTTTTAGGAATGGAACAGTTTTGTGGATGTTAACATTTGTACATTTGAAATATGTCTGCAAGCAACAAAATAACATTTACTCCATATTTATTTGCTGCAAAAGTCACATTTTAATTATTTTTTGTACACTAGACCAAAAATAGCTGTCAGTGGGACATTTCATCCATGGCAATTTAACAATAAAACTGCTTTGGGTCACAAATGGGTCACAAATTTTTACATTCGAGCTCTGTATAAACTAAATGAAAAAAAATATCTCAAGGACTACAACAGTTCTGTGGATGTTAATGCTATTCCAGAGATAAAGTGGATTACAAAACAAATCCAGAAATTTTAATAATACTGGCTGTTGGGTACCGAGATTGGTCCTAGGGTTATGTTTGCATAAGAGTCTAAAATGGCAGTCCCCATGAAGAATGTATGTAAATCATGAGCAGTGTTCTACAAATGTTTTAGGAAATCACTAGCCCTCACAAGTTTGGCTGACCAGTGCTCGTACTATAATAAATAATTAATAACTGCCACTAGCCCAGATTAAAAACTCAAGCCGGAAGAAAGGAAGGAAATGTTTTATTTAATGACGCACTCAACACATTTTATTTATAATATGGCGTCAAACATATGGGTAAGGACCACACCTACATTGAGAGAGGAAACCCACTGTTGCCACTTCATGGGCTACTCTTTTCGATTAGCAGCAAGGTATCTTTTATATGCACCATCTCAGACAGAGTAGTACATACCAATGCCTTGATATGCCAATCATGGTGCACTGGTTGAAACAAGAAATAGCCCAATGGGATCGATCCCACACTGACCACGCATCGATCAAGCAATGTATCACTGGGCTATGCCCCCCCCCCCCCCCACCCCCCAGCTGATCAGTGCTCTATATTATAATATAATAATTAGTAACTGCCACTAGGCCCTGGGATTCAAAACTTACAAGCCGGGACCGAGGGCTAGTGGATTTGTCAAACCATATCATCAGCCGAATCTGTATTGTTAATTTTAGACAAAGAGAATATGGAATTTTTTTTTTAGACAAATAGCAGATAAAATCTGGAAACACTGCACTGCTTCATCTCCGTATTTATCAGAGAACGACTGCAAGTTTTCATGTGTCACTAAAATCTGGTATTCCAAAAGACCTCCATATTGAGCTGTTGTTTTTGTGAGAGTCTGGCCACGTACCTCAGGGTGGACCCCGTTGTTAGTTGTCAGGTGTCCTCCGTCAGTTATCACTATTATCACAGCTGGCTCCAGATAGAAGGGACTGCGACCCTGCAGGAGAAATAACAAATATCTTTATCAGGCTATATATACAGGGTGCAAAATGGAAAATAAAATATGGCCTGCTATGTTTTTTAAAATAGGAGGTCAGAAAAATATATGAACTGCTAAAAATATATGTAGCCAGCTGGAAATAAGATGGCAAAGGGGAAGTGGAGGGGTTTAGCATACTGTAGTCTGGAAATAAGACAGCAAAGGGGGTGTGGAGGGGGTTTCAGATATTGTAGTCTGGAAATAAGACAGCAAAGGGGGTGTGGAGGGGGTTTCAGATATTGCAGTCTGGAAATAAGACAGCAAAGGGGGTGTGGAGGGGGTTTCAGATATTGCAGTCTGGAAATAAGACAGCAAAGGGGGTGTGGAGGGGGTTTCAGATATTGCAGTCCGGAAATAAGTCAGCAAAGGGGGTGTGGAGGGGGTTTCAGATATTGCAGTCTGGAATAAGACGGCAAAGGGGGTGTGGAGGGGGGTTTCAGATATTGCAGTCTGGAAATAAGACGGCAAAGGGGGTGTGGAGGGGTTTCAGATATTGCAGTCTGGAAATAAGACGGCAAAGGGGGTGTGGATGGGGGTTTCAGATATTGCAGTCTGGAAATAAGACGGCAAAGGGGGTGTGGAGGGGTTTCAGATATTGCAGTCTGGAAATAAGACAGCAAAGGGGGTGTGGATGGGGGTTTCAGATATTGCAGTCTGGAAATAAGACGGCAAAGGGGGTGTGGAGGGGGTTTCAGATATTGCAGTCTGGAAATAAGACGGCAAAGGGGGTGTGGATGGGGGTTTCAGATATTGCAGTCTGGAAATAAGACGGCAAAGGGGGTGTGGAGGGGTTTCAGATATTGCAGTCTGGAAATAAGACAGCAAAGGGGGTGTGGAGGGGGTTTCAGATATTGCAGTCTGGAAATAAGACGGCAAAGGGGGTGTGGAGGGGGTTTCAGATATTGCAGTCTGGAAATAAGACGGCAAAGGGGGTGTGGAGGGGGTTTCAGATATTGCAGTCTGGAAATAAGACGGCAAAGGGGGTGTGGAGGGGGTTTCAGATATTGCAGTCTGGAAATAAGTCAGCAAAGGGGGTGTGGAGGGGGTTTCAGATATTGCAGTCTGGAAATAAGACGGCAAAGGGGTGTGGAGGGGTTTCAGATATTGCAGTCTGGAAATAAGACGGCAAAGAGGGTGTGGAGGGGGTTTCAGATATTGCAGTCTGGAAATAAGACGGCAAAGGGGGTGTGGAGGGGGTTTCAGATATTGCAGTCTGGAAATAAGACGGCAAAGGGGGTGTGGAGGGGGTTTCAGATATTGCAGTCTGGAAATAAGACAGCAAAGGGGGTGTGGAGGGGGTTTCAGATATTGCAGTCTGGAAATAAGACAGCAAAGGGGGTGTGGAGGGGGTTTCAGATATTGCAGTCTGGAAATAAGACAGCAAAGGGGGTGTGGAGGGGGTTTCAGATATTGCAGTCTGGAAATAAGTCAGCAAAGGGGGTGTGGAGGGGGTTTCAGATATTGCAGTCTGGAAATAAGTCAGCAAAGGGGGTGTGGAGGGGGTTTCAGATATTTTAGTCTGGAAATAAGACAGTAAAGCCAAACGGGGCGTGGAAGGGGCTTAGGATACTGAAGTGGTGAAAACAAAGGACCGTGAAGGTGTATTTTAGAGAATTACTAGGGATCTCATTACAGTAATACCAAAAATGTACAGCTTTTTATTCGTAAAGTTGTCAATGACCAGCCATTCAAAATATAGAAGAGAAAAAAGAAAGTTTACGACACCCAATAGTCGATGTGTAATTTTTGTGCTGTGTTGTTCAACATTAATTCATTCATTCATCAGCAATAAAGTGTTTTTTCTTTGCATGCAGAATTTAGAGGAATTAATGTTTCTTTTCTTGGGATAACATTCAGTGTGTGTGGGGGGGAAAGAGTCAGGTGGATATGTACACAATAAACAGGAATGTAGGGTGGTTTGTAAATAGAATTTACCTGCCCATAGGTGTCAATTCCAGATTGCATTCGGTTAATATTTAGCAGATCAAAGGCATTTTTTATCGCAGGGCCCATCATGGATAAACAACTGCCATGAAGATTTTTCAACTCCGACATGAATGTAGCATGACTTTCCTTCCACCCAGCCTAAAATAAAAGAAAAATGTTTTAGAACAAGCATTCCGAGAGAGCTGCTAAAGCAATACAGGGCTCACCCTGGATCAT
Source organism: Gigantopelta aegis (assembly GCF_016097555.1). Lineage (NCBI taxonomy): Eukaryota > Metazoa > Mollusca > Gastropoda > Neomphalida > Peltospiridae > Gigantopelta > Gigantopelta aegis. Next base: position 46,076,828 of record NC_054699.1, on the reverse strand, counting down.
AAATACCTGTTGCAAATTTTTATTAGCCATATTGAAAATGCTTTACAAAGTGTGCGGGTGCGATCGCGCTCATAATTTCAATCTGATGAGTGTGAAAAACAGTGCATGTTACACTCAACAAATGGCACACGTAAAATAGATGGGTATATTTATTTCCACTGTTTACAAAAATCAAATTTTCATAGCTCATTTAGCTGATAGGAAGGTCCTTTTATTAAAACAATAAAAATTTAAAACATGGCAGTGGCTTCCATGCAGTCGTTAAACTGGTATTTGTCTTTGCTGAACAAATCGGGAAATACTGGTTTAATAGACAATTTTGTAGACGTACCAGTCAAAATCTAATCGGAGCTATGCTGCCTATTTTATTTATTTTGGAGAGTGATTTTTCACTCGCCTTAGCATACTGGGGTGTGCGATTTTCCACTCACCTACAATTTTCAAAAACCAAGGACTGGCTTTAGCCAAAATTATTTTACCTAGTACTGTATTTATATATGAATATGAAAACTGCATCTTTTTCAGCTAATTGTGTACAAATTGGAATAAATCAGAATAACAAAACTGTATTACCTGTCAAAATCAAAAACAGCAATGGGGGTAGGGGCAGTTAATATATTACTTTGATTTTTCAGCGGTGGGGGGGGGGGGGGTGGGGGGGTGGTATTGCATTATCTTCAGAGTTGGAAGCCAGTACCCTGTACACCCACCCCCACTTCTAAGGCCTATGCCATTAAATTAACAAACATACAGAAATATGGGGGTGGGTGAATGTTTATGGAGGGTGTTGTTTTTTCTTTCTTCCTTTTTTACCCCAAATAAAAATCTGAGAGCTTTTTTTTTTAATAAAGAGCTCATTATTTCTTGAAATACACGTGGCTATCTTCTTTTTTGACTTTTTTTAAAATAATCTATCAATTCCCCACCCTCAACAATTTCACAATTTGCGCCATGTTGTTGTTGTTGACCTTGTGATTTCAGCTTGTAAAGTACCTAGGCTAAGAATGCTGACTTCACAGTATATTCCATTTATATATTAAAAAAAATAAAAACCTTAATAAAATTAAAATCCAGCTAACGTATTAAATTTCACCTCAGTCTTACAAATCGTTATCTAACAAATATGATTATTGTAAACTAATTTTATTCAGTGTACGTTTAACTGCAATTTGTATAAATACTGCGATCACGATCTGCATGCATGCTCTCGACCATGGGTACGAAATTAACAAAGACAAAGAAATAACCGAAACTGCAGTTGGGTATTAATTGATGCGGTTCAGCCAACGAACGTTCTTCCCAACGTTCGCGAACTATTTGATTGGTGTCCGTCGTGTCCATTTGGTTTAACGTGAAACGCACAAACCAGTCTAGCGAATGTTTTGTTTTCGCTCGGTCTGGCTGATATCAGCCCTTTGGATAGCCTACATGTCTTTAGGCCCTGAACTGGCATGTGTATTCAAATTGACACGCATTGTCAGTCTGTTTTTATTACTTTGGTTCAAAGACTTTACAAAGTTAAAATAACAAGTTACAAGTTTCGAGGTGTTGAATAGATTATGTAACAGTTTGTTCACATCAGAAGATAGAAAATGGTGTAGCCAAAATTTCAGCCACTTGCAAATTTTATTAGCCTTTTTTTGTAAAAATTAGCCAATGGCTAATTTGGCTACCGACAGCGCAATCCCTGCAATACCTGTCCTCTACTGCGTCTAATTTTTTTCCGTACCTGCTAAATTCTGTGGAAAAATTAGTAAATTGCCATGAACATCAAATCTGATCTGTAACAGTACATGATAAAGCATACAAAAAATTTCAGCTCAATATCTCAGACATTGTGGAAAAAAACAACATCTAGAAAACTTTTTTTTAAAGCATGGATTGCAGAGAAAAGATGGGTATATTGGATATCAAAATAAGGGGCATATTCAGAATGCAAATCCTAATTCATGTGCAATGTCATTTGGAATCCAATGTGGGATAACATTTTTTTATTTTTTTTATTTCTATCTTCTTCGAATGAATCGATCGCATTGATATCGCTAGCGTATCCCTAACAAAATTAAAAGTTATTAATATTTCAGATGCCATTTTGAGTGAGGTTATCTCGCAAAGCAATAGTAAACAATGAGAGATTTAATTAAAAATAATTTGTAAGAAAAAATGAAAACATTCGTCAATTTATACATTTTTAAAACATAATAATAGAATTAAAAATTTTGAACAATTATCTGACAATTTGCATAGGTAGCCTAGAAGGAAATAACATGCAATTGAGGTATGATTTATTTTAGACTTCAGCTGGCGGCAAATAGTCTTGATCATACAAAGCGTTTGTTATAAGTAGGCGTAAAAGCAACGGGCTGTGTTGTTGATTGTCAGAAACGATTAAGACTAGATGACCCAAATAAAAATTCCATGACCCATACAAATCATGTATAACTGGCCACTGAATTATGTAAAATTATTTGTATTGGTCCACTATGTTAAAAAAAAAAAATCCTACCACTGGCAAATATACTCCTTTATTTTGCTAAATCATATTGTGCAACCACCACCAGGGGTCAGACAAGGGAAGCAATTAACAGTTACAGCAACTCCTGGCAGCAGAGCGCACACATGAAAGGTGGAATTTCAGACACTGATGAATTAAAACATTTTGTTGAGTGGGGAGTGACTGGACATGCCAAAACATTGGCAGCCCAGCGAACTACCGGGATTAGACAACTGGTAGTCCGAGTGAGAACTCTGTAGCCAAAACACCCCGGGCTACCGCTAAGGTGGAGCCCTGGCTAACATACTGTGAACTGTACAGCAGGATCAAGGTGAACAGAGAGAGGAAAACACATCTGAGGGATCCTGTATTCAGAATCAGTAACTATCGTAAGTGTTCCGTTACTCCATACACACCACAGCTTAATTTCTTTGATGTTCAGTGCAGATAATTCATAATTCCTGGTAGCATGTTAGTTAAATTCTATAAATGTATCCACTTGTTAAATGTAGGGAGAGATCTTAATATAGGCTATATTTCTCATTCCAGCCAGTGCTCCACGATTGGTATATCAAAGGCTGTGGTATGTGCTATCCTGTCTGTGGGATGGTGCATATACAAGATTCCGTGCTGCTAATCGAAAAAGAGTAGCCCATGAAGTAGCAACAGCAGGTTTTCTCTCTCAATATCTGTGTGGTCCTTAATGATATGTCTGACACCATAAAACCGTAAATATAATGTGTTGAGTGCATTGTTAAATAAAACATTTCCTTCCTTCCTCTCTGGACTATATTAGTGCACGGGCAGGGTTGGAAACTCCAAAAAATAATAATGCATGTTGGTGAATTATGGTAAGCGAACCACGAGCAAGATTTTAATGTGGAATACAAATATTAATAGTGACTCATGTTATAGCTCTAAAGAAGATAATATTATTTGGGCGACTAACGCCATTAGTTTTTTTGATATTTATGTTGCCCAAGCAGGACATTGGTTTCATTTGGCAACCTGCCCAGAGGCCGTTTCGAACCCTGCACGGAGAGTTGCTTCCCTTTATGGGCATATTTAAAATGGTGGGGCACTTTTGATGGCTTTAAGATTTATTTTGTTAATAATTAATGGCACAAGTACTTCAATCAGGATTCAGTGAGTATGGGAGGTTATACATTTTTTGGTTTGTGTGTCCATTTGTTGCACTATTTCGGTTGAGAAACATTTGAAACATTGTGCCACAAATTTTGAATACCAGCTGTATATAGGACATGTAACAAGGTTCAGACGTAGAACCACACATTCTAGGTATCTTCGGACTATGACTATACATGTCAAAATTATCAAACATTTGACATCCAGTAGACAACTAATAAATAAATCAATGTGCTCTTGTGGTGTCATTACACAAAAGAAACTTTAAAATAGGCTCAGCCTGCTGACCAATCCCACATAGTTTCCCAAAAAATAAATAGTTTAAACCAAATTTTAAAAAAATAATAAAAATAAATTAATAAAACATTATATGCACGATGTTATTTTGTTGAATTATGTAGTATTGTCTGTTCTTCTTTTTTAAAACATTAAAATGGGTTTAGGTTGAGAAACAAAATCAACACAGGTCGTTTCTTGGATGGTACGACTGTCAAAAAGTTGATCAAGTTGCAGATTTGGGACCGCCCAACAGCTAATTTGAATATGTTAATGAGACCCGGTTGCTTAGCATTCCCACAATCCACCTCGTCAGAGGACAGGGGAAATGGCGGACGCGTAGAGGAAGATAACGGGATCCGCACGTTTACGCGATGATTACTTTTACTGCAAAATTTGGATGCACGTCCAAGACACAAACGTCGATACCAACGATGACCAATTAAAGGTCTGACAAGCAAACACGGAATACATGTCGCCCATCATGGATTTTACCTTCACATTTGCAGGCGGATCTTCGAATGTCAGAAGCATATATCTGTCCCATCGGCTATTTGGATCGCGGGATCTTATCTGAATAAAAGAAATAAAACAAATAATTTAGATGTACTAGCATCACCAATAGCCGTAAATGTTACGATACAAATTCGACTAGCGTCCATTGATCTCTCGGCATCTGCTCGGTTACCTTCATAAATGTTTCTACTGCGGCTTTCGCAACATCCATGAGACTTGTCCCCATAAATGTGCGTTGATTCATGGACGCACTAGTGTCAATAAGAAATAAAATGATCGTCATTATTTTCTCATATCACTTTTAAAGTCAAATCTTGTCACCGGCCGCGAGAAACGGCGCATTATATTGGGAGGACCGACAATCCCCTTCCCTTTAACAATGGCGCACATCGACTGTCTGCTCTTGGAACACTTCGAGCACGCCACGAACACTGAGCACGTGACCTCATCGCCATTAAGTTTTCATTGGCTGGTAATGAAGAAAGAGGGAGACTTTATTTTTGCAACTGGTTACATATCCTTTCTTTGCCACTTTGCAGTTACTGTAGTTAAAAAATAAAATATTTAGTAACAGCAGTCCTAACATATGAATATAGAATTGCTGATGAAAACGTAATGATTATCTCAGAATATTTCGTTTCTTATCCAGAGCAATATGACAGATTGTTTAATGCTGCCTCCTTTTATATACAACGTGAAAAAAAGTGAATGTACGTGTTTGGTATTTATCAGTTGCCTAATGCTTTTCACGAATACACACTAGTTAACTGTAAAAAGTTAAATGCTGTCCGACATGTTTATTTCATTTATTCCCACACTAAAACGTAATGATGTTTAAAATGTCACAATCAACATTTATGACAGGTGTAATGTCAGCCACCAGGAACCCGGATGAGTACTAAATTTAGAATGTGGCAAGGATCATTTATGAATAAAGGGGATACCTGTGTATTTGGGCGGACATGTGTCTCGTTTATCGCGATTATATATATATATATATATATTTGTACTTCGTGTAGAATTAAGGTTGCTGTTAAGTGCAAATTATGCCCAGACGTAATACTGTATTCTGCAATACCTAGTACAAAAAATAAATTAAAATGTTTGCTCCCCTCCGTAGTATTTCCCACCCCTCTTAATTATGTAATCCCTTCCCTGCCACCGCCGTGTTGCGTAAAAAGCTGAGATGTGCAGCTGTTGAACTTAACGAATATATATTAGTTTGTGTGAATCGCATTTCATATTCTTAATTTTAAGATTTATTTGAATTTTTAAAAAATTATATTTATTTATTTATAAACAATTTACATATGTATTTTGTGCGTATGTGTGTTGACTTATAGTTGTTTCCACAGGGAACGGCTTTTTTTCTTTTTCATACTGTGGAATTTACTACAAGCTATTTATTTCTCAGCTGATTGTTTTTGAAATTGCACACACAAAAAAATGGTGTTTTGTTATTTTCAAAACACTTCTTTTTTCAAACAGAAATTATTTACAAAAAACATTTTTGTAGTAGGATGAGACGGACTACCGGTTATGTGTTGCATATTCAGGGTTTTGCTAGAGCCTCCAGTAGAGGGTACGAAGGGTAAAAGTACGTACCGTACCCGGTACCCTAAATATTTAATGGATACGTTTTTATTTGGTTTTAGAAAAATTGCAGTAAGAGGACTGTTTAAAATTTATCCAGTACATAAAATGGAGTGACCAGTCTCTGTCAGTCTATGGTGTTGTGGTAGGTAGGTACAGGGTCACAGCCTGGTAGGCCTGCTGGCTCCCACCCAGAGCGACTTTTAAAGATTCAATTAATATGTAGGTGTAAAACCACTACACCCTCTTTTCTCTCACTATCAACAAACCCACTGTCCTGGACAGACAGTCCATATAGCTGATGTGTGTGCCTACGACAACGTACTTGAACTTTAATTGGATATAAGCACAAAAATAAATTGAAATGAAATGGAGTGTCCAATTTCAAAAGATTTCAAGAACCTGGTAGATCGTAATTAACCGTTTTGTTACCTACCCTCAAATTATTTTGCGACAAAATGAGCAGACAATTAGTGGCAACAGGAGAAAAAAATGGACCGACAAATTTCACTTTAGTCGGATTATAAAATCCACTGATTCAATATATCAATTAATCCCTTCCCTGCCACCGTCATTTAACCTTCCATTGCATACAGTCATTCTAAATACATAATTACTTTGTTTAGCAGTGTTATGTATAACGTGCAATCATTGAAGTTTATAAATTGCATCATCATCTATACACAGTATAATTCTGTGCGTAGGTATTAAATGTAGTAATTAAATTAAACAATACTGTTACTTTCACATTATTGTTATTTTCAGATTATTCGGGGGCGGGAGGTAGCCCAATATTAAAACGCTCACCCGTCGGTGGGCCAACTGTGCTATAATCCCTGTTCCAGCCAGTTCACCATGACTGGGTATATCAAACGCTGTGGTATGTGCTATCCTGTCTATGGGATGGTGCACATAAAAGATCCCTTGTTACTAATGGATAAACACGGCACAAAATTTCACGAGAACCGTTGTTCTGTTTGCATGTCGATTACACAACTTTAAAATCATGTGAACCGCCAATCGGTTACGTGGTGAACAATCACTTTCTAAAATTAAAAATACCCTATCAGAAGTCAAATTGAAAATCCGTTTATTTTTTAATAACATTTGAAGTACCAATGTAGCACAGAACCGTAGTTCAAGTGTTTTAGGATTAGGTAGGTCTAACTCCTCAGTTACTAGAACTATATTCACGTAACTGAACAATTGGTTATCTACATGTAAGTAAAACTCACATGAACTGACATCTGGTTACCTAAGATTTTGAAATATTGTCCCCTGACAAATGTGGCAGGTTTCCTGTCTAAGATTATATGTCATAATTACCAAATGTTTGACGTCCAGTAGCAGATGGTTAATAAATCAGTGTCAAACAAACAAACTTACTTTTGTTATGTATTTAACATGCAATCACAGAAATAAGGGAAAAATATCCGCCCGGTCCCCCCTTCCCCATACCCTAACCCTAACCCTAACTCCTAGCCTAACCCCAGCCATAACCCCAACCCCAACCCTAACCCTAACCCTAACCCTAACCCTAACCCTAACCCTCAACCCTAACTAAAAATAATAATGGAGGGGACCGGGCGGATATTATACTGAAATAAGTTATATCATTGTTTGAATGCATAATATTAAATTCTATGCAAGGTACTACATCATGTAGTAATTAACTGAAACAATGTTGTTACTTTCAGATTACCAGGTGAATAAAGGGAGACCACTACTTTTTAAGCTTAGATTCAAGGGGAGATTACTCACTACATGGATCCTTTCTGCCTGATAGTTACTTGTATTCTGATACCGAAGTGGATCACGGCTGATTCGTTTTGCCCTTCAGGCTGTACGTGTGAGCGAGGCCAATCCGGGTGGAAATCGGTTACCTGTACAGCAGGTCACTTCACTGGCGTTCCTCACAATATGGATTTGCCCGTCAAGTCATGGAATCTCAGCTACAACAAGATAGTCGAAATTGATGGCAAGGCCACAGAACTGCCAAGAGGAATTGAAACTTTAGATGTAAGCCATAATTATGTTGAAAAGCTTGGAGAACTTCCAGTAACGATCCGAGTGCTTAATGCGTCACACAATCTCTTGTCGAGAGTTCCAGTTGGACTTCCACGACCTTTAACAGTTGTTAAAATGAGTCATAATCATATCATGGCATTGCATACGAGTCGTATTTGTCACCTGCCTCATCTGAGAACACTCTTCTTGAATAACAACAAAATAAGGAAGATTATAAATAGCCCAGACGTATTAGAGTGCAGTGTTGAATATTTAATTTTGTCAAACAATAAAATGGAGTACATTCAGGTAGATACATTTTCTGTGTTTAAAATGTTAAAATCTCTAGATCTTTCGAGGAACAACATAAAATTAATAGAGACAGGGACATTCTATGATTTTTATGCATTGAAGCATTTATCCCTGTCTCAGAATATGCTAAAATCACTGCCACAGAAATTGCCCATTACTGAATGGTTTGACATTTCTAAGAATAAAATTGTAGAGATATCGGAAGACCAAAGAAGTGATCTCTACCCACAGGAGGTGTTTCTCATTGGTCAAAATCCATTTCACTGTGACTGTCGTCTTCTGTGGTTAAAGGAGCTGTATGATACAAAGAAATACCAGTTAAAATTCCTCCGTGTTGATGCTGACCTGTTTGTGCCACAGTGTGACAGCCCTGATTGGTTGTCTGGTGAAGGATGGGATACTTTGACCAATGAGGATTTCCAGTGTCTGGAGTCGGCAGAATCCACCAATGAGAAAGAAGATAACAAGTTAGAAGATTTGAATGCAACAATTAATATGATTGGTGCACATTCTGTAACTGTTGAATGGAAATTGGATAACATCAAGACGGACAGAAGTTCAGATATGGTTCTTATAAAAATTCATCCATTTGGGAAAAAACATCTCGGGCAGTATTATTCTGTGAATGTTGATAGCAGAAAATATACAATCAAGTCACTTATTCCAGAGAGCCCGTACGTTATTTGTACTTTGGTTATTAGAGGCAAGCCATCTCATTCGGATATCTCCCAGTATGATGGACTATGTTTGGAGGTAACCACAGCCAGTGGTCGTTTTGTAGTGACTGAATTGATGACAGCAGCATTGCTGTATGCAGCCATCTTGTTTGTGTGTGTGGTTTCTTTAAAAATTATCTATAAAAGTATGAAACATATTGTGCATAATGTTTACAAGAGAAAGTGTGATTGATCTAACAATATATTAATAAAAGAAATAGTATTTATAATCAAATATGTGTTCATTGCTTACAAAGATAGGATGGAATGTTATATTGTGGCGGTTCCTTTTGGAGGGGTGGGGGGGGGGGAATAGTTATTAATAGCTGTAAGATACCATATTGTAGATTTAGCCTAATACTATTACTTTGCATTGTATATTAGAGCTGTAATTTTAAGTATTATTTAACCATCTTTGCAATTATCTTTTTTATCTTGATATGCCACTCATCAATATTGTTAGCTGAAATTGTTAGTCTGTACTGGGGGCATTTCATTGTAATTTTTTGTGATGGACGTGACATTTTGACACCATGAAACTATTTTTCCATGGAAACTGGTAAAGCACTCGCTTGATGCACGCTTGGACTGGGATCGATCCATGTTTTGCTCTTGTCAGTGCACCACGACTGGTATATCAAAGGCCGTGGTATGTGCTGTACTGTCTGTGGGATGGTGCATATAAAATATCTCTTGCTTCTAATGAAAAAATATAGCAGGTTGGTTTCCTTTCTAAGACTATATGTCAAAATTACCAAATGTTTGACATTCAATAGCTGATGATTAATAAATCAATATGCTCTAGTGGTGTCGTTAAACAAAACAAACTGTAATTGCTTAATGAGTGCTATTCACAACATCTTTGTGTCAATATGTGCCAGCTTTACTCAAGATATTTCCTGTGTTCTGCACATCACTCACCTGGAGCTTATGAGGAGAGTTGTTTATCACTCGTCTGGTATTTTCAAATATGAAGAACTAATAGTAACACTGACAGTAAAGACTGACTGCAATGTGTATACCCTCTGTCCATTGTGACAGAAAGTTGGCAACATGACTGCAATGTGTATACCCTCTGTCCATTGTGACAGAAAGTTAACTGTTGCCAACATTCACTCCCACATTACATATTTATTATCTGTGTTATAGAAAGAAAGGAATGTTTTATTTAACGACGCACTCAACACATTTTATTTATGGTTATATGGCATCAGACATATGGTTATGGACCACACAGATATTGAGAGAGGAAATCCGCAATCACCACTTCATGGGTTACTTTTTTCAGTTAGCAGCAAGGGATCTTTTATATACACCATCCCACAGACAGGGTAGTACATACCACGGCCTTTGATGGAAAAGCCAAAGTAAACTTGTGTAATTCTACCTTTAGTGTCTGTGCACACTACATGTTGATAACTTCAGTGACAATGCAAGTGAAGCTGCAATCTAATTAAAATTAGCTCCACAATTACATGTGTATCTAACACCAGCCAGTTGGAGCTCGTGTCCACCAATCAAAACCTTACTTGCAGAATCCTGTCAGTGATTTAAAACTAACAACACTGTGTAGTCCCCAATGTCCAGGTAACATTTCGTCTGTAAATAATAATTTAAATATTGACCAATCACACTTCGCCTTTTATAACGTTATTTGGGAGCATACAAATTCTAAAAATATCGGGCGAGTCTATTTTAGTGGGCGCAGTACAGCAAACCATACCAATATGTACGGGGTGGGTTATCAGTCTTCAATTTTACATTAAAAATTATTTATTTATTTATAAAAAAAACCTAACTAAATCAGTCTTCAGTTTTACATTACAAATTATTTATTTTATAAAATAAAACATGTTTTAAGACATTCGTAATTCACACGAAACATGTAGTATACCCTCAGGATAATTCGGAATGTTTTCAAATTATTTTTAAATCACTGGCAGGATTCTGCAAGTAAGGTTTTGATTGGTGGACATGAGCTCCAACTGGCTGGTGTTAGATCCACATGTAATAGTGGATCTAATTTTAATTAGATTGGTGAAGCTGCATATTTTGGCTATTCTTGCATTTTGTCTGTACCACTGTATTTAAAATGATATTTAATTTATATAATTTGATGGTAATTAATTTGAGTTGCTAAGCAATACATGTCTCCTACCAAGCCAAATGTCTGTTAATATTTCCTAAATTCAAGGGTCATAACTCTGTGAAAAATGGGTAAATTACCATGAAATTCAAACTTGATTTGTAGCAGTACATGATAAAGCCTTACTCAAAATGTCATGTAGCTCAATATTTTGAGGCACTGTGAAAAAAGTCAGGAAAACACATTTATTACATATCAAGTTTCACTTTTATGACAATTTACCCATTTTTGACAGAGTTATGGCCTTTGAACTTTGGAGATACGGAAAAAAAAATTCTGGACCCCCTATCCAAAGTCTCAAAATATTGAGCTGGAATTGTGTGTATAGCTGTATCATATACTATTACAAATCAAGTTTGACTTTTATGGCAATTTACCCATTTTTCACAGAGTTATAGCCCTTAGGCCAAGTTAGGAGATGGGGACGGGATTTAGCTCAGTCGATTGGGTGATTGCCTGAGGTGCTTGTGTCACAGGATCGAATCACCTCAGTGGATCCATTCAACTGATTGTGTTTTTTCTCGTTCCAATCAGTGCACCACAACTGGTCAAAGGCTGTGGTATGTGCTTTCCTGTCTGTGGGAAAGTGCATATAAAAGATCCCTTGCTGCATTAGGAAAAACAAAGTTAGGAAATTCAATTCCCCCTCAAGGCTTGGAAAAATACTTAATTTGTTTTTATAACGACACCACTAGAGCACATTGATTAATCAATCATTGGCTATTGGATGTCAAACATTTTGTAACAGTCTTAAAGAGGAAATCTGCTAAATTTTTCAATTAGTAGCAAGGAATCTTTTTTATGCACATCCCAGATAGGATAGCACATACCATGGCCAGTCGTGGTTCACTGGGCCAAACAAATTTTCACATCTCCTAAATTCAAGGGGCATAACTGAAAAATAGGTAAATTACCATGAAATTCAAACTTGATTTGTAGCAGTACACGATAAAGCCTTACTCGAAATGTCATGCAGCTCAATATCTTGAGGCATTGAAAAACCACATTGATATCTCTTAAGTTCAAGGGCCATAACTCTGTCAAAAATAGGGAACCATCATGTGTAACATTACATTGTAAAGCTATATACAAAATATTAGCTTAATATCTTGAGGTATTGTGGGGGGGGGGGGGGGGGGAGACTGGAAAACTATGTGGGACAGACAGAAGATGAAACCTATAGTCCCCTTGAGTTGGACCGGTAGGGGACCAATAATTATGTACTTATGCACATCAAGCAGCAATCAAATGTTTCCAGGTTACTAGTAAATCAAGGACTACTCTTACAAGTATTTCCTAAACACTAGTAAATCAAGGACTACTCTTACAAGTATTTCCTAAATACTAGTAAATCAAGGACTACTCTTACAAGTATTTCCTAAATACTAGTACAGTAACATCAGGTTACTAGTAAATCAAGGACTACTCTTACAAGTATTTCCTAAACACTAGTAAATCAAGGACTACTCTTACAAGTATTTCCTAAACACTAGTAAATCAAGGACTACTCTTACAAGTATTTCCTAAATACTAGTAAATCAAGGACTACTCTTACAAGTATTTCCTAAATACTAGTACAGTAACATCAGGTTACTAGTAAATCAAGGACTACTCTTACAAGTATTTCCTAAATACTAGTAAATCAAGGACTACTCTTACAAGTATTTCCTAAATACTAGTAAATCAAGGACTACTCTTACAAGTATTTCCTAAATACTAGTACAGTAACATCAGGTTACTAGTAAATAAGGACTACTTTTACAAGTATTTCCTAAATACTAGTACAGTAACATCAGGTTACTAGTAAATCAAGGACTACTCTTACAAGTATTTCCTAAACACTAGTAAATCAAGGACTACTCTTACAAGTATTTCCTAAACACTAGTAAATCAAGGACTACTCTTACAAGTATTTCCTAAATACTAGTACAGTAACATCAGGTTACTAGTAAATCAAGGACTACTCTTACAAGTATTTCCTAAATACTAGTAAATCAAGGACTACTCTTACAAGTATTTCCTAAATACTAGTACAGTAACATCAGGTTACTAGTAAATCAAGGACTACTCTTACAAGTATTTCCTAAATACTAGTAAATCAAGGACTACTCTTACAAGTATTTCCTAAATACTAGTAAATCAAGGACTACTCTTACAAGTATTTCCTAAATACTAGTACAGTAACATCAGGTTACTAGTAAATAAGGACTACTTTTACAAGTATTTCCTAAATACTAGTACAGTAACATCAGGTTACTAGTAAATCAAGGGCTACTCTTACAAGTATTTCCTAAATACTAGTACAGTAACATCAGGTTACTAGTAAATCAAGGACTACTCTTACAAGTATTTCCTAAATACTAGTACAGTAACATCAGGTTACTAGTAAATCAAGGACTACTCTTACAAGTATTTCCTAAATACTAGTAAATCAAGGACTACTCTTACAAGTATTTCCTAAATACTAGTACAGTAACATCAGGTTACTAGTAAATCAAGGACTACTCTTACAAGTATTTCCTAAATACTAGTAAATCAAGGACTACTCTTACAAGTATTTCCTAAATACTAGTACAGTAACATCAGGTTACTAGTAAATCAAGGACTACTCTTACAAGTATTTCCTAAATACTAGTAAATCAAGGACTACTCTTACAAGTATTTCCTAAATACTAGTACAGTAACATCAGGTTACTAGTAAATCAAGGACTACTCTTACAAGTATTTCCTAAATACTAGTACAGTAACATCAGGTTACTAGTAAATCAAGGACTACTCTTACAAGTATTTCCTAAATACTAGTAAATCAAGGACTACTCTTACAAGTATTTCCTAAATACTAGTACAGTAACATCAGGTTACTAGTAAATCAAGGACTACTCTTACAAGTATTTCCTAAATACTAGTACAGTAACATCAGGTTACTAGTAAATCAAGGACTACTCTTACAAGTATTTCCTAAATACTAGTAAATCAAGGACTACTCTTACAAGTATTTCCTAAATACTAGTACAGTAACATCAGGTTACTAGTAAATCAAGGACTACTCTTACAAGTATTTCCTAAATACTAGTAAATCAAGGACTACTCTTACAAGTATTTCCTAAATACTAGTACAGTAACATCAGGTTACTAGTAAATCAAGGACTACTCTTACAAGTATTTCCTAAATACTAGTACAGTAACATCAGGTTACTAGTAAATCAAGGACTACTCTTACAAGTATTTCCTAAATACTAGTAAATCAAGGACTACTCTTACAAGTATTTCCTAAATACTAGTAAATCAAGGACTACTCTTACAAGTATTTCCTAAATACTAGTACAGTAACATCAGGTTACTAGTAAATCAAGAACTACTCTTACAAGTATTTCCTAAATACTAGTACAGTAACATCAGGTTACTAGTAAATCAAGGACTACTCTTACAAGTATTTCCTAAATACTAGTAAATCAAGGACTACTCTTACAAGTATTTCCTAAATACTAGTACAGTAACATCAGGTTACTAGTAAATCAAGGACTACTCTTACAAGTATTTCCTAAATACTAGTACAGTAACATCAGGTTACTAGTAAATCAAGGACTACTCTTACAAGTATTTCCTAAATACTAGTAAATCAAGGACTACTCTTACAAGTATTTCCTAAATACTAGTACAGTAACATCAGGTTACTAGTAAATCAAGGGCTACTCTTACAAGTATTTCCTAAATACTAGTACAGTAACATCAGGTTACTAGTAAATCAAGGACTACTCTTACAAGTATTTCCTAAATACTAGTACAGTAACATCAGGTTACTAGTAAATCAAGAACTACTCTTACAAGTATTTCCTAAATACTAGTACAGTAACATCAGGTTACTAGTAAATCAAGGACTACTCTTACAAGTATTTCCTAAATACTAGTAAATCAAGGACTACTCTTACAAGTATTTCCTAAATACTAGTACAGTAACATCAGGTTACTAGTAAATCAAGGACTACTCTTACAAGTATTTCCTAAATACTAGTAAATCAAGGACTACTCTTACAAGTATTTCCTAAATACTAGTACAGTAACATCAGGTTACTAGTAAATCCAGGACTACTCTTACAAGTATTTCCTAAATACTAGTAAATCAAGGACTACTCTTACAAGTATTTCCTAAATACTAGTACAGTAACATCAGGTTACTAGTAAATCAAGGACTACTCTTACAAGTATTTCCTAAATACTAGTACAGTAACATCAGGTTACTAGTAAATCAAGAACTACTCTTACAAGTATTTCCTAAATACTAGTACAGTAACATCAGGTTACTAGTAAATCAAGGACTACTCTTACAAGTATTTCCTAAATACTAGTAAATCAAGGACTACTCTTACAAGTATTTCCTAAATACTAGTACAGTAACATCAGGTTACTAGTAAATCAAGGACTACTCTTACAAGTATTTCCTAAATACTAGTAAATCAAGGACTACTCTTACAAGTATTTCCTAAATACTAGTACAGTAACATCAGGTTACTAGTAAATCCAGGACTACTCTTACAAGTATTTCCTAAATACTAGTACAGTAACATCAGGTTACTAGTAAATCAAGGACTACTCTTACAAGTATTTCCTAAATACTAGTAAATCAAGGACTACTCTTACAAGTATTTCCTAAATACTAGTACAGTAACAGGTTACTAGTAAATCAAGGACTACTGTTACAAGTATTTCCTAAATACTAGTAAATCAAGGACTACTCTTACAAGTATTTCCTAAATACTAGTACAGTAACATCATGTCTATTAGTCGCCTACCCATCCAACCAGAGGAGACTAGGTTTCATCTCTGTCCGTCCGTCTGATGTCCTACATAGTTTTTTCACAATGCCTTGAGCTATTTAGCTGAAATTTTTTGCATAGCTTTATTATATACAGTATTACAGATCAAGTTAGACTTTTATGACAATTTACCCAGTTATGGCCTTTGAACTTTGGAGATACGGAAATTTGTGTTCTCGACACCACCACCCACCACCCGCCCAAAGCCTCAAAATATTGAGCTGAAATTGTGTGTATAGCTTTATCATATACTACTCAAAAGAATTTAAGGGTCAGACGATATTTTCGACATTATTTTCTGAATGTCAATTATATTAGCTAGACCATAATGTCACGCATGGTATTGTTCCATTTTGACGAAAGTGGGTCTAGCAACCCATAAATGAATTAAAATCCACTGTCATTGACACTGTCGACTAGTTCTAATGGCGAAAACATGCTTACATTTGCACGTAAATTAGGGCGAAAGCGAAAGGTCTGCTAAGTGCCCATAACTTGCTTTTTCACAAAGCGCTTCATTTGCACGCTTTGCATGTGTATTCCATGTTCCCAATGCTGAATTTCCGTATAATTGGAGCTTGCGTTCGTGTACGGTGCACACTCCAAATTCGACAATGGTACGACGTCAACTGACTATCGAAGATCGAGGAAGGGCTATTGCTTGGCTTCAGGATGGCAATACGCAAAGAAATGTTGCTCTGAGACTTGGTGTCAGTCAGTGTCGTTGGCCGACTGTGGCAACGGTACCAAGCAACGAATTCTGTTCGAAATCGTCCACGTTCGGGAAGGCCCCGAAGCACTACAAATAGATAGGACCGCTACATCACCAATATGGCTCTACGTCAACGCACAACCACTGCACGCCGATTACGTGACAAACTGCGGATTGCGACTGGAACTCGAGTGTCTGATCAAACCATACGCAATCGTCTGAGAGCCAATAATCTACGCTGCCGTCGCCAGGCTGTTCGACCACCACTCCTACCACGTCACAGAACGGCCAGACGTCACTGGTGCACACTTCATCTGCGGTGGCAACGTGTTCAGTGGGGTCGAGTGATGTTCACTGATGAGTCCAGGTTTAGTCTCCAGTTCAACGACGGTCGGGTTCGTGTCTACAGACGTCCTGGGGAGCGCTTCGCTGACGTTAACGTTAGACAACGTCACCGGTTCGGTGGTGGCAGCGTCATGGTGTGGGGCGGCATATCTATCCACCATAAGACCCCCCTCTATGTGGTGGATGGCAATCTGAATGGAATCCGCTGTCTGAATGAGATTATCCGGCCGTTGGTTCTCCCAGGCCTTCAGCAGATTGGCGGCGGGGCAGTTCTGCAGGATGACAATGCCAGACCCCACACCGCGCCAGGGTGGTAACGGACTTTCTCAGACAACAAGGTATCGCCAGGATGAATTTGCCAGCATATTCGCCTGACTTGGCCCCAATAGAGACGCCTGGGACGAATTAGGCAGGAGAGTTCGGGATAACCATGCCCCTCCGGCCAACCTTCATGCTTCTTATGGCAGAGTGGCAGGCCATTCCCCAAGAGTTCTTCAGACGTCTGATCAACAGCATGAGGCAACGATGTGTCGAGTGTATTCGCGCCAGGGGTGGATTAACACACTATTAAACGAATGTTCTAATGTGTAAAATCCATGTTTGACAACCTTCAACTTTGACAGCATGTCATGTGACTTTCTTGTATACAGTGACGTTTATTTGTGGGTTTTTGTAAATATGGAACAATAAATTAAATTTTTGGTGTAGTTTACATCATCAATCTAATACACTCTGAAACTTATTTGGTTATACATTTTTGACCCTTAAATTCTTTTGAGTAGTATTACAAATCATGTTTGACGTTTATGGCAATTTACCAATTTTTCGCAGAGTTATAGCCCTTAGGCCAAGTTAGGAGATGGGGACGGGATTTAGGTCAGTCGGTTGAATGATCCTCTGAGGTGCTTGTGTCACAGGATTGAATCACCTCAGAAGATCCATTCAACTGATTGGGGTTTTTTACGTTCCAACCAGTGGACCACAACTGGTCAAAGGCTGTGGTATGTGAATTTCTGTCTGGGGGAAAGTGCTTTAGGAAAAACAAAACAAACTTTTTAAGTTAGGAGATACAATTCCTCCCCCCCCCCCCCTCCAATGCTTGAAAAAAAACCTTAGTTTTTATAACGACACCACTAGAGCACATTGGTTAATCAATCATCGGATATTGGATGTCAAACATTTGGTAACGGAGTCTTAGGAAATCCGCTACATGTTTCGGTTAGTAGCAAGGAATCGTTTTTTACGCACATCCCACAGACAGGATAGCACATCCCACGGCCAGTCCTGGTTCACTGGCTGGAATGAGAAATAGCCCAATGGGCCCACCAATTGGGATCGATCCTAGACCGTCCGCGCATAAAGTGAGTGCTTTACAACTGGGCTACATCCCGCCCCACCCCCCACCCCCACCACATTTTACAAAAGAGTTAGGAGCTATGATAATTTGTTGGTCACAGTAGGAGACATGTATTGCTTTAGCAGTACTCTCAGAATGTTTGTTACACAGCACTCTAGTGTAACAATCTTACATTAGCAGGATCGGCCTCGGTGGTGTCGTGGTTAAGCCATCGGACATAAGGCTGGTGGGTACAGGGTTCGCAGCCCGGTACTGGCTCACATCCAGAGGGGGTTTTAACAACTCAGTGGGTAGATGTAAGACCACTACACCCTCTTCTCTCTCATTAACCACTAACCCACTGTCCTGGACAGAGAGCCCAGATAGCTAAGGTGTGTGTCCAGGACAGCGTGCTTGAACCTTGATTGGATATAACGTCGCGTGAGAGCTAAAAGGTCGTAAGTGGCAGATACGACCTAAAACGTCTTTTTGCATATTTGGAATCGCCATCCCCGATTACATATTGTCACAAAAAATCGTAGCTGTGTCCCTAATAGCATCGCTTATACTGAAGGATTTAAATGGTCGTAAGTGAATCACAGATACCAATTTGCACGAAAATAGACGTAACTGACACGTACGACTTTCCTCCGATTTCCTTGCTGTCCATTATGTGAACACGACTGGTCGTATGTTGTAGATACACCCATTTTAAATACAGTTCGTTATATAACTATGTCTGACATAGGTCGTATGTGCCAAATACGATCCATATGCATTCATTGTTATCGGTTTGTGATAGAAATTACAAATGTGAAGTACAATAGAGCGTACATTATGTCAATATTTTTATGTGCTTGAATCCTAAAAATAATATAACTTTTGTCGTTGTGAGAGCCCGGTCTAATATGGGGAAAAAAATTGATACTGCATGCAACGAACCATTTGGCAACAGACGAGAATCGTGTCTGTATATATAAATAGGAATTGCAGTAACATTAATGTTGGTATGGTTTGCTATTTTATGTGCACCATAATTATAATAATAAACATGTTTTGGTGAATTGTCTTGAAAAACAAATATCTATTTTGAAGTTTTTTTTAATCGAAGCAAAGTTTCCAACGTAATTTGTATCTGTAGAAACAATTTGAATTCATAATAATGTTGTATGTGGCATATACGACCAAAGTGCAAGCATAATTACACTGATTTTGGATGTATTTAATTGTATGTTACGGTGATCAAGTTCGTCAGCTGCCTTTGAAGATCTATAGGATTGCCCTAATGTAGGCATTATGGATTAACAATATTGCACATACAAACGCAATTGTAAGTTATCCAGGAAAAAGTCCAGTAACAGAAGATAGTGTAATCAGACGTAAAGTTTAAAGGCGAATAAAGTGAATGTGGCCTCAACATAAACGACAGCAAGATCTATGAGTTTTTATTAACTTTACAATTAACGAATATTTGCAACAGAATGTTGAACGCGAACATGACACAACACAGCACGCACAACAGAACATGAACATGACATATCACACAACAGGACCTGAATATGACATGGCTCACACAACAGGACCTGAACATGACATAGCTCACACAACAGGACCTGAACATGACATAGCTCACACAACAGGACCTGAACATGGCATAGCTCACACAACAGGACCTGAACATGACATGGCTCACACATCAGGACATGAACATGACATAGCTCACATAACAGGACCTGAACATGATATATAGCATACACAACAGAACTTGGCACATCAATGACAAGAAGACCTGAACATAACAGCAAAAAGCTAAACATGAGAAAATAATCACCATAGAAAATGAACGTGACATAGCACTGGCGCACATAGCACATAGCACTAGAGCACATTGATTAATTAATCATCGGCTATTAGATGTCAAACATTTGGTAATTATGACTCGTAGTCATCAGAGGAAACCCACTACATTTTTTCTAATGCAGCATGGTATCTTTTATATGCACTTCCCCACAGACAGGACAGCGCATACCACGGCCCTTATCCAGTCACTTGCGACAGAACCTGAACATGACATAGCACTCACAAGAAAACCTGAACATGACGTGGCACACACAAAAGAACCTGAACGTGGCATAGTACACACAACAGAACCTGAAGAACATGACAGAACACACATATAACATACCATGATCATGACGTAGCACACACAAGAGAACTTGAACATGACATATCACTCACAACAGACCCAGAAAATAATTTAGCACATGCAACAGAAACCGGAGGATTGATCACTCAATAAAACACTGCACATAACATAGTCTGGATATATCACTGAACACACATCATACATAACCTGGAGAGATCTCTGAACACAGTAGAACCTGGAGAGACCACTGGACACACAACAGAACCTGGAGGGATCACTGAACACGCAATAGAACTTTGAGAAATCACCTGACACACAACGGTATCCGGATAGATCACTGAACACACAATATAACCTGGAGAGACCACTGGACACACAACAGAACCTGGAGAGATCACTGGACACACAACAGAACCTGGAGAGATCACGGAACACACAATATAACTTGGAGAGATCACTGGACACACAACGGAACCTGGGGAGATCACCGAACACGCAATATAACCTGGAGAGATCACTGGACACACAGCAGAACCCGGAGAGATCAACAAATACACAACAAAACCAGGAATGTGCACTGAACACACAACAGAACCCGGAGAGTACACCCAACGCACAGCAGAAGCTGTAGGGGTTACTGTTCACTCAATATAACATGGAGAGGATCCTGCATACTCAACAGGTGGACATGGTATAGTGTTCACTACTTCTGGATTTTATATTCAGTACACACCCTCATTGGAAATGTAAACCCTATATCCTTTGAATGAGCTTCACTTGAACCCGGTGTATCCCAAGCCAAACTAAACATAGTTTCTTCATTAAGGATACCAGCTTCAGTTTGCTTAACTATTCTGGTTTGTCTGTTGCACTAACTGATAAATCAGGTATTCTTGAAACTAGTGAAGTACACCATGTAGCAGAACCAGGAACTATCTGCAAAAGGACTCCCATGGCTCAAAGAACAAAATGACATCAGCTTTTCTGATGACTCACCAGGAACGAACACTTGCCTAGAAAAAGAGGTTTTGTATGGACAAGTTGTCTGATTCTGATGCACCACCATCAAACAACCAACATGGAGCACTACCATCAGTGTTTCTGCCAGATAGAAATTCTTGGGTATGGCTCTATGGAATTGAATGCAACCACAGTCAACAGGGGTATGGTGGGTCCTCCCTTAGAAAGAAAATGGTTTACGTTTAGGGTTAGATTAAGAAAATCATACAGTAATGATAAAGAGTAATTAATGTTGTCAAAAAGTTAAATTCTGCAAAAATATTTGGGTATGGCACCATACCTTTTTACCCTCTGGCAAAAACCCTGCACCAGACTTAGACAAAATCAGGGGTGGGTCAAAGAAAACAAAGATTTCACGAGACAGAGTAGTTTGATTTTATTTGTCGTATTATTATTAACAAAAGTAAAATAACTTTTTTTCACGTAATATTTTGTTTAAGCGGTGATTTTATTAATACGTACTTCTACTTGTATTCCTTTTTGAATGTTTGCTTCTAAATATGTTCTATTTACAAGCTTTCTCTTTTTAAAAATAAAGAATAAATATTCAAATTTACTTGATATACTGTCGGTCGTAAGTGACGCATTTAATCCAATCATGAGTCAATAATTGTCGTAACTACAACTATTTAAGCAAATAACTAAAACACCTAATATGCTATAAATACCGCAAATGTACAAAGAAATCGTAAATATGTTCAGCTATCATTGTCATTAAAAGAAATTCGACATCTTAACTACTGATCAAGAAAAACTGTTTTCCTTCATTATCTCGGCTTTTTAAAAATGAATTTTGATGCACTTACGCCCTTCTGGCTCTCACGCGACGATAAGCACGGAAATAAGTTGAAATGAAATAAAACATTGGCAGGGTTTAATCTCTCGCTCACCAAATCGCCAAGTAAAGTTAAATTTGGCGAATATATTACATTAGTAATTAGCTACAAAGCTAATTCAAAAATTGTCATTTATAGATGTACCTCCATTTCTGCTGTTTGGTTAAATGAAACGTGAACTATAGGCAACAGCTTTTTTGAACAATTTCTCCAAATAGCTAATTTTTTATGGTCATCAGCTTAAACCTTGTTTATCACACCTGCATTACTGTATTTACTAATAGGGTTTGGGTGTCGTAAACATTTCTTTCTTATCCTTTAAAATAATAAATACACAAAAAACAACGCAAAGACAAACTGTACATGTCATATATTTAATAAGTATACATTTGACACCAAAAAAATAAATACATGCACAGCAAATGAAACATTTGGTCCCTGGACATAACAGTTTTATACAAGATGATGTACCTCAGTTTAAACATCACCCGAGGTGTGTTAGGTGTCGGGATCAAACCTCTTTGTACCAAAACCAATATGCTCTATACATGGTTATGATGGTCTCTCAAAGCCCGAGTTTGTGCTGTTCTAGCTGTGAAAATAGAAAATAACTAGTTAATGACGTATGCTATCAGCTATTTATTACCCATATGGTTACATACCAAAGTGATACGTCACACTAGAATGCAAAGTGGGACGTAATACTTTTGACGTCACACGATGACGTCATCAATTGGTGCACTACAACCTTACAGGAACGTCAACAAAACGAGATGAGTGATATAAATTAAGATCGACTGTGGGTAATAAATAAGATATTAAACTCGCTACCATTTCATGACAATTGAAAATTATTTCACTCAGGACATAAACATGATACGAAATGGAAGCTCGTTTAATATCCTATAAATCCCGTGAAGGTAAGAATGGGAAATTCTGAAAGGTTTGCTAAGCAGAATTTCCCATTCAGCTTGTACAGGATCAAGCCAATATCCTACGTCCTTAACTAGTTATTAATTTTATCACACATTATGGGGAAAAACTATCATTTCTGTTATTTTACCTATACTGTACAATGACCTACTTGTATAGAAGTTAAATTAATGAGTTTGTAATGTAGCTATATGTCACAAGTCAAGGGTAATCAGAGCAGAATGTGATTTGAAAGTAATTATTTGTAGATTTACTATACTATGTTTATTAGTACACATGTGGTATTTTTAGTTGTACATATGAAGTTTATAGTATAATACTTATTATCAATTATACGGTAATACAGGTTGTACAGTTGAGAGAAATGGAATAGATTAGTCATAGCTTGGATCGTGAAACTAAAGGTTTCTTGGTATGGGATTAATTAGGCAAGGTAGGAATTTGTATTGTTATAGCTTGTAGCAGGAGTGAGTGGATGGTAACCGAAAAGCTGACTGTGTGAATAAAAGAGATGACTTAGTTATTGTTTGGGGCAGTGTGATTTATTTTTGAGAGAGAATAGTGAACAAGAGTTGTGCAAGTTGGACAGAAGTTTGTGAAAGACTTTGGTGTTTATAGTTCGGGTTAATGCTTAACCGTAAGTAATTAAATACTTGATATTTAGTATGTATTGTTATTTTGTGATGGTTATAAAACATAATTGTATTATGTTAAAGTGTAGTAGTATGGTAATGTCATATTAATTTTATAAAGATGTGGATAATGAATATTTAGTATAACTTGTATAATGTGGACATTGAGTAAAGAGATGAAGTTGATTGGTATATAACGTGTATGGAATAATAAGGTGTTACATCATAGTAATAAAATGTATCTTGGTTACAGCACTGTAAGAGGTATCTGTTCTAGATGTTACAGTGTCTACTGAGAGATGTAGAGATGGCTTGCTTGTGTGGAGATGTATCCAGAGTTATAGAGATGGCTTGCCTGGATGAAGATGTGGCTGAGAGTTGAGCTTGTGGAGGTGTGGTAATTCGTGGAGGAGTAGTACACGAGAGAGTGCAGTGTGGTGGTAATGTGGAAATGAAGTTCCATGTGTGGACTATTTATTAGCCATGTTCGGGTAACATAGAAAACAACGGATTGTTGTTTTGTAATATTATTATTATACTGTGCAAGTATAATAATGGAGGTGTGGTGAATGCGGAAGGTGAAGAGAAGGATGAGTTGTGCAATTAGTTCATAATTGTATTAGTTAACAACGTGCTCATGTATGTGTGGAAACATTAGCAGTGATAGTTGATAATGGAAGAAAGTGGTATGTGCAATACTGCTTAATTAGTTAATATAAATAAGTGATTTTGTGTGTTATAAAAGAACTGTTTTAATGAAGATATATGAAGTCATAAGTGGACACTGATATCTTATTTTAAATACGTAATATTTTAAATATTACGTGGTGCTATATTTGTGATGTGATATATACTTAATACATTGAGTAGTATTTGTGTGTAATTAATATTGAGTAGTGTGGAGATCATCTGTACTAAGATGGTGACTGGTGAAATTTGTTAAATGTGTGATGGAGAGAAAGGTTTGGGTGTGAGGAGTTGTGTTAGTGTGCACTGATGTATGATGAATAGGCCTATGGTTTGAGTAATGATTGAAATGTGTGAGTGTATATGATTATTATTTGCTGATGTAAATAAATGTAGCAAACTTATATTGGTTTTATGTGTTGTTTCTTTTAGTTATCTAATCACTTGTGACACTATACATGTGACGTCACAAGTTATAATCTGCTAGTATACACTTATGACTTTGCTTTAGTCTGTCATCATATTCATGCAGCCACTAGAAACAGTGGTTGCAGAATAAAGGTGCATGTACAACTCTTGCTGTACATCACTAGAGCACATTGATTTATTAATCATCGGTAATTTTGACATTTAGTCTAAGAGAGGAAACCTGCTACACTTTTCCATTTGTAGCAAGGGATCTTTTATTTGCACCAACCCACAGACAGGATAGCACATACCACGGCCTTTGATATTTGATTGTGGTGCACCGACTTTTAACAAGAAATAGCCCAATGGGCCCACTGACAGGGATTGATCCTAGACCAACCATGCATCAAGCGAGCGCTTTACCACTGGGCGATATCCCTCCTAGTCATACAAGGCACTGGTTGTAAAAAAAAAAAAAATAACACATTCAGCTAGCAGTAATTTCATCAAGTGATGTGTAATATATAGTTCTTATTACACATTGGGTAATATATAGTTCTTATTACACCTCGGTACAGGCCATCGGTCTACAGGCTGGTAGGTACTTTGTTCGGATCCCAGTCAAGGCATGGGATTTTTAATCCAGATACCGACGCAATTCAATTCAATTCTTTATTCCGTTTTTTAGGCCATAGCCCATTTACAGACAACAAAAAGTGACATTTGAAGGACCCATTGTTCAACAATTCATATAGCAAACTAAATATTATTTAACTGCAATTAGTTAGGAAGAATAACAATATTTGTATTTTCTAACAATTATTTTTAGTGTACATTATCTCATAAGTCTACAAATTAACTTATATCCCACTATTATAGTTTTGATTCATATAATTTATTCTCATATTTATTATTTTTCTTTATTACCATACCCCACCCTCACACACATACACACTCTTTATCAACATGTAGTCAGCTTATGATTGTTGAACAACTGGACCTTTGTGCAGGTGACATTATTCCAAAGTACCACTATATGAACACCATAGCTATAATCTACTATGCATTTACCTTACACACCAGATCTGTAACTTACACCACTTCTTTCCTTTCTTAATTGTAATGCTTTAGCTTAATAAATACCTAAATATTTTAGTGTATTTTCATTTCTTGTAGACATCAATTCATTAAAAGTATACAAGTATCTATTTGTCAAAAACGTTTTAGGTATATACATTTCTCTTAAAGTTTCATAAAGTGGACTATTTATAATAAAATGAAATTCGTTTTCTACTTCTCTTTTATTACATAATTTACAAATCCTATCTCTTTTATTTAAACCTATATTTCTGCCTTCGTCCACCGCTAGACCCACTCCTCCCATTCTAATCGGTGCTATATCCTTTTTATACATGTCAAGTGCAGAAGATGTAAGATATAATTCAGGTTCTAGATTTAATTTATATTTACAATATATATCATACCTACTACTAGACTTAATTTTCGTAATCCAGTGTTGTGTTTGAATATCTTTTACTCTTTGTTTGAAGGTGGCTAAAAATAATGACTTATCCCCAACATCTTGAGATATCCACACATATCCAAAGCCTAAAGAAAACATAGTTTTCTTTATAGCAGTAGCCCACGTATATCTTCCTGCATTATCTAAAGAATATAACATGTTGTAAGCTTTATGAGGATATCTGAAAGTTGGCATTTGCAACAATTTTATCCAATACTGTATACACCTAATGAGACTGTTATAGTATATCAAATATCTTCCACATTCCCCTAGTGTCATGACATTTGGTACATATTTACTTACATTTAAAAATCGTTTACACGCCATATATTGTACTCTTTCTATACTTTCGAACTGTTGAAAACCCCATAGTTCAGACCCATACAATAAAATAGGTAATACCTGTGTATCAAATATTTTAAAGTAAATATGAAATGGGAATATTTTGTAGTTTGACATTGTTCTAAACATTTCTATTAATGCCCTTTTACCTTTGACTGCTAAATGACTAGTTACTTGTGCTAAACTTGTTTGACTATTGAAACATATCCCAAGATAGATATATTGTGGAACTACATTTAGTATTTCCTTTCCAACTCCAAACCCTGAGTGAGTGCTCCGCAAGGCTCAATGGGTAGGTGTAAACCACTTACACCGACCAGTGATCCATAACTGGTTTAACAAAGGCCATGGTTTGTGTTATCCTGCCTGTGGGAAAGAGTAACCCATGTAGTGGTGACAGCAGGTTTCCTCTCAAAATTTGTGTGGTCGTTAAATAAAACATTTCTTTCTTTCTTTTTATTACACCTCAGGTGATATATAGTTCTTATTACACCTCAGGTGATATATATTTCTTATTACACCTTGGGTGATATATAGTTCTTATTACACCTCTGGTAATATATAGTTCTTATTACACCTTGGGTGATATATAGTTCTCATAACACTTCGGGGTGATATATAGTTCTTATTACACCTTGGGTGATATATAGTTCTTATTACACCTCTGGTAATATATAGTTCTTATTACACCTTGGGTGATATATAGTTCTTATTACATCTCTGGTAATATATAGTTCTTATTACACCTTGGGTGATATATAGTTCTCATAACACTTCGGGGTGATATATAGTTCTTATTACACCTCTGGTAATATATAGTTCTTATTACACCTTGGGTGATATATAGTTCTCATTACACTTCGGGGTGATATATAGTTCTTATTACACCTCAGGTAATATATAGTTCTTATTACACTTCGGGTAATATATAGTTCTACCACTGAGGTATGCTCTGCACCGGACCCACCTGTTACAGCCAACCGCCAATTAAGTGCAATACCTTTTCGAATACACACATGTGCTAATGTTTATAGAATAAGGTAAATACATACTAATGTATACACCGGACACCTGTCAAATAATGCTGTGATTAATGAACTGTAACCATGTTGAATACTGATATAATATATATACAATATGACAGCCTAAATGGTGTACACTACCAAATCAAATCCCATAGACGACAATAGTAACATATGTGGCTAAAACTCCAACTTGCAGCGTATCAATTGACATAAACACCACAGATATAAATACTACCAGCCCTCGCCCTTAAAGTGAATCAGAAAAAATTAGGGGTCAACCTGCTCGTTTCCGAGATAATGGGTAGTGTCTATGACTAACCCAGTTCCGCACAAAATTTGAGTACTTGCTTTTACAGGTACCCCATACATGTTTCAAGCACAAGGTTACTTAACGCAATGGTACTAGATGAAAATAAAATTGTATACATTTTTGCTCAGATGAAACTATTTGTTTTTTACAACCAACACACTCACATATATCACCAATCACAGGACTTGTGGTGTTAACTTTTTTATCAAAAGTTCAGTGCACCTCGAACTTTGACCCAGCCAAACATAATTTGGTTTAGTACTACCTAAATGAAACTAGATGTTACTGAACATTGCACTTGAAAATTCTCCTTAGAACTTTTGACCAAAGCCAATATACAGAAGGGCAGTCACCGGAGGGGTGCCACTGCCACCCCTTTTGTTTTGAGACACTACACGTTTTGTTATACATTTACATCGTCATCAACCGTAGCAATATGCATTTAGTGCACTAAACTGATTTGTTTTTTTCTAATTCCAACCAGTGCACCATAACTGGTCAAAGGCCATGGTATGTGCTTTCCTGTCTGTGAGAAAGTGCATATAAAAGATCCCTTGCTGCATTAGGAAAAATTTAGCGGGTTTCTTCTGATGACAATGAGTCAGAATAACCAAATGTTTGACATCCAATAGCCGATATTTAATTAATCAATGTGCTCTAGTGGTGTTGTTAAACAAAAAAACTTTAGTGCACTAAACAGTTCACGTGTCCCTCTTTCAAATTTCTTTATCTGGACCAACTGAATTATAAAATATTATTAAAATGCCATTTCTTTTGACTAATCAAACAGCTGGCATACATCCTCCAGCAGTTAAAACACATTTAGATTAGAATGACTTCATGCACAATAAAAGGTCACTTGGTCATGAAATCACATTGGTTCTTGTCAGATCTGTTTACAGAGAGTTAGAAGCCTGTATACGCACAGTAAGATCTTATTTCACTCAGACTATGGGTATTAATGTGTAGATTAAATGCTGATGAATTATTTACTAATAATCATTATAAATGGTCATACCTGTGAAACAAAACACCATGTAATAAACCACCTGTCTATAAAGAACAGTATGTACTGGGATCACACCCTGGTACCGACAACCACCCAAAGTGATAGAGGTTTAACAATATAATGGGTATGTGTAAGATCACTATATAGACCTCTCTCACCAACCACTAACCCCTGTCTTGAACAGACAGTCCAGATAGCTGAGGTGTGTGCCCAGGACAATGTGCTTGCACCTTAATTGGATATAAGCATGGCAACTAACCATTACCATTAACCCCTGTCTTGAACAGACAGTCCAGATAGCTGAGGTGTGTGCCCAGGACAATGTGCTTGCACCTTAATTGGATATAAGCATGGCAACTAACCATTACCATTAACCCCTGTCTTGAACAGACAGTCCAGATAGCTGAAGTGTGTGCCTAGGACTGTGTGCTTGCACCTTAATTGGATATAAGCATAGCAACTAACCATTACCATCAACCCCATCCTGGACAAACCGCCCAGAAAGCTGAGGTGTGTGCCCAGGACAATGTGCTAGAGACCTTAATTGGTTATAAGCATGGCAACTAACCATTACCATTAAGACAGTCCAAATAGCTGAGGTGCATGCCCAGGACAATGTGCTTGAACCTTAAGCAGACAAGCAATGCAATAAATTGAAATTAATCAATAAAGGTTATTCACATGTTCCACTACTATAACATGTACTTGTATATAAATTATATAGTGTTCTATATTTATTTGTAAGTGGATTTTTTTCTACTCGTCTCTTATGTAAGTAGTAAATGTTTTTTTATTCATTCACAATGTGCAATTAATTATTAGTCAAAATCTTAAGCAGGCTTTCTGCCATAGGGTAAAATGGGTCTGGCACCATATCCACTTTTTTTGCAGATTTAATTTTTTTAAGTTAACCTTTTGACAAAATTAATGACTCTTATCATTACTGTCTGATTTTCTTAACCCTAACCCTAAAACTAACCCATTTTCTTTCTTGGGGAGGCCCCCCCCATACCCCCAGTCGACTGTGGCTGCATTCATCAAACATTCTAAACATTCAGTTCCATAGCGCCATACCCAAAAATGTCTTTCTGGCAGAAACACTGTTAAGCTCTTTAAGAGTCTCTATTGGTTTTGCAATGTAAAGTCCAAGCTCAATGTAAGTTTCTCTACTTTTTAATATAAATGAATTTAATTATTAAATTATTATTAGACATTTATATCCGTCTATCAAATCCATCCATCCCTCCCAAGCATTCATAAGTCCATCCTTAAATTTGTCCATTTATCTGTCTAGTCTATTTAACAGTCCATTTGTCCGTCCATATATCTGTCCATACATCCATCCATCCATACATCAATCCTTCCCAAGCATCCATAAGTCCATCCTTAAATTTGTCCATTTATCTGTCTAGTCTATTTAACAGTCCATTTGTCCGTCCATATATCTGTCCATACATCCATCCATCCATACATCAATCCTTCCCAAGCATCCATAAGTCCATCCTTAAATTTGTCCATTTATCTGTCTAGTCTATTTAACAGTCCATTTGTCCATCCATATATCTGTCCATACATCCATCCATCCATCCATCAATCCTTCCCAAGCATCCATAAGTCCATCCTTAAATTTGTCCATTTATCTGTCTAGTCTATTTAACATTCCATTTGTCTGTCCATATATCTGTCCATACATCCATCCATCCATCCATCCATCCATACATCAATCCTTCCCAAGTATCCAAAAATCCATCCTTAAATTTGTCCATTTATCTGTCTAGTCTATTTAACATTCCATTTGTCCGTCTGTTTATCTGTCCATACATCCATACATCCATCCATCCATCCATACATCAATCCCTCCCAAGTATCCATAAGTCCATCCTTAAATTTGTCCATTTATCTGTCTAGTCTATTTAATATTCCATTTGTCTGTCCATATATCTGTCCATACATCCATCCATCCATACATCAATCCTTCCCAAGCATCCATAAGTCCATCCTTAAATTTGTCCATTTATCTGTCTAGTCTATTTAACATTCCATTTGTCCGTCCATTTATCTGTCCATACATCCATACATCCATCCATACATCAATCCCTCCCAAGTATCCATAAGTCCATCCTTAAATTTGTCCATTTATCTGTCTAGTCTATTTAATATTCCATTTGTCTGTCCATATATTGTCCTTCCCAAGCATCCATAGTCCATCCTGTCCATATCTGTCTATCCATTCCATCCATTTATACATCAATCCATCCATACATCAATCCCTCCCAAGCATCCATAAGTCCATCCTTAAATTTGTCCATTTATCTGTCTAGTCTATTTAATATTCCATTTGTCTGTCCATATATCTGTCCATACATCCATCCATCCATACATCAATCCTTCCCAAGCATCCATAAGTCCATCCTTAAATTTGTCCATTTATCTGTCTAGTCTATTTAATATTCCATTTGTCTGTCCATATGTCCATCCATCCATCTATCCACCCACCCACCCACCCACCCATCAATCCTTCCCAAGCATCCATAATTCCATCCTTAAATTTGTCCATTTATCAGTCTAGTCTATTTAACAGTCCATTTGTCCGTCCATATATCTGTCCATCCACCCATTCACCCATCCATCCATCTATCCATCCATTCATTGAGCATTTAAATGCTGCAGAAATCCAGTTGTATGAAACAAATAGCCACAAAAATCTTGTCAAAAACATAATTTAGCTGAAGGTTTTGTTTTCACAAGATTCGGTCAGGTTTGACACAAGTTGTGAATTACAAAATCTCAAATATCAAATTTCACATTTTACTCTTCTTCTTCTTCTTCATCATCATCACAGCCACTTTCAATGTCTTCCTCCTCATACTTGTTAAATTCCTCCTCTTCTTTCACCCTCCCAACCAGGCCACCGGGGGACTTAACTCCATCGCCCTCTCCACCAGAACTGTTGCTGCTAGTTCTTCGTATGGGAAGATTGGACACACGTGGGATCAGAGTTCGTTTTGGTCCGAGGTTTTGGCTTTGCTGGAACGTCATGATACAGTGCAGATTGCCACCAGCTTTCTTAGTGTTCCGCTTCTGGACTCCCTTCCATAACTGTCGAATGTTGAGGAATTCCGGACTCTTACAGTTGAGATCGGTGCAGATGTCAGACCACCTGTCAAGAGAATGGAAAGAGTTGAAGTCTGTTTTGTTTAATGTCACCACTAGAGTACATTGATTTATTAATCATTTTAACGACACCACTAGAACACATTGATTTATTAATCATTTTAACGTCACCACTAGAACACACTGATTTATTAATCATTTTAACGTCACCACTTAATCATTTAACGTCACCACTAGAACACACTGATTTATTAATCATTTTAACGTCACCACTAGAACACACTGATTTATTAATCATTTTAACGTCACCACTAGAACACACTGATTTATTAATCATTTTAACGTCACCACTAGAACACACTGATTTATTAATCATTTTAACGTCACCACTAGAACACACTGATTTATTAATCATTTTAACGTCACCACTAGAGCACACTGATTTATTAATCATTTTAACGTCACCACTAGAGCACACTGATTTATTAATCATTTTAACGTCACCACTAGAACACACTGATTTATTAATCATTTTAACGTCACCACTAGAACACACTGATTTATTAATCATTGCTGGTGCACTGGAATCTGTCCTGATAGTGGATTCGCTGCTATTTGCCTTCCAGTCAGTATTCCACTGTTGGTGTATTAACGTTTCCACACAATGCTATCTTGTTGTGTGAACAGTTAAAATTTGTTGCGTTTACCGACACCACTAGAGCACATGGATTTATTAATCATCGGCTATTGAATGCTAAACATTTGGTAATTTTGACATAAAGTATTAAAGAGAAAACTCACTACATTTTTACATTAGTAGCAAGGATTTTTTTTATATGCACCATCCCACAGACAGGATAGCACATACCTTGTCCTTTGATACACCAGTCATGGTGCACTGGCTGGAAAGAGAAAAGTGTCCAATGTGTCCACCAATGGTTCACAGAGGATTGATCCAGCAACCCACTGCACCTCAAGTGAAGAAAAGATTTTGTTTAACAACACTACTAGAGCACACTGACTTTCTAATCATCGGCTATTGGATGTCAGACATTTGCTACTTTTGACATATAGTCTTAGAGAGGAAATTGTTTACATTGTTCCGTTAGTAGCTAGAGATCTTTTATATCTCGAGTGAATACCAATTTTGACATATAGTCTTAGAGAGGAAACTGTTTACATTGTTCCGTTAGTAGCAAGAGATCTAGAGATCTTTCATATCTCGAGTGAATACCAATTTTGACATATAGTCTTAGAGAGGAAACTGTTTACATTGTTCCGTTAGTAGCTAGAGATCTTTCATATCTCGAGTGAATACCAATTTTGACATATAGTCTTAGAGAGGAAACTGTTTACATTGTTCCGTTAGTAGCTAGAGATCTTTTATATCTCGAGTGAATACCAATTTTGACATATAGTCTTAGAGAGGAAACTGTTTACATTGTTCCGTTAGTAGCAAGAGATCTTTTATATCTCGAGTGAATACCAATTTTGACATATAGTCTTAGAGAGGAAACTGTTTACATTGTTCCGTTAGTAGCAAGAGATCTTTCATATCTCGAGTGAATACCAATTTTGACATATAGTCTTAGAGAGGAAACTGTTTACATTGTTCCGTTAGTAGCTAGAGATCTTTTATATCTCGAGTGAATACCAATTTTGACATATAGTCTTAGAGAGGAAACTGTTTACATTGTTCCGTTAGTATCTAGAGATCTTTCATATCTCGAGTGAATACCAATTTTGACATATAGTCTTAGAGAGGAAACTGTTTACATTGTTCCGTTAGTAGCTAGAGATCTTTCATATCTCGAGTGAATACCAATTTTGACATATAGTCTTAGAGAGGAAACTGTTTACATTGTTCCGTTAGTAGCTAGAGATCTTTTATATCTCGAGTGAATACCAATTTTGACATATAGTCTTAGAGAGGAAACTGTTTACATTGTTCCGTTAGTAGCAAGAGATCTTTTATATCTCGAGTGAATACCAATTTTGACATATAGTCTTAGAGAGGAAACTGTTTACATTGTTCCGTTTGTAGCAAGAGATCTTTCATATCTCGAGTGAATACCAATTTTGACATATAGTCTTAGAGAGGAAACTGTTTACATTGTTCCGTTAGTAGCAAGAGATCTTTCATATCTCGAGTGAATACCAATTTTGACATATAGTCTTAGAGAGGAAACTGTTTACATTGTTCCGTTAGTAGCAAGAGATCTTTCATATCTCGAGTGAATACCAATTTTGACATATAGTCTTAGAGAGGAAACTGTTTACATTGTGAATCCGTTAGTAGGAAACTGTTTACAGAGATCAAGAGATTTTATATCTCGAGTGAATACCAATTTTGACATATAGTCTTAGAGAGGAAACTGTTTACATTGTTCCGTTAGTAGCTAGAGATCTTTCATATCTCGAGTGAATACTAACCACTAGGACACCCCTGTTCCTTTAAAGGGACATTCCTGAGTTTGCTGCATTTTTTAAGATGTTATCGACTGACAGAGACTTCTTAACGACTGTAATTACAGATCAAATATATTTTTCTGCGTAAAATATTAGTGGCTGTATATTAAACGTGTTTTTGATCGTTCTAATATTTGTACTAGCTTAACTAGCATATTTGTTCTAAAAAAAAAAAAAAATTGTACATACGAAATTATTTGAGGACAAAATCCAGTTCGGGCTTCTTGCAAATATTAAAATGACCAGAAACACATTGAATATACAGACACTGATATTCTAAACAAGAAAATATATTTAATATGTAAGTTTAATCGTAGAAATATTTTATTAGTGGGAAACATCTTACAATGCAGCAAACTCAGGAATGTCTCTTTAAGGTGATGAAATCGTTTTGGTGCGTACCTCTTACAATGAAGACAAGGATGTTTTCTACTCGTGTCACCAATGTAAATCCACGTTTCAACATCATCCTGGGCTAATCGACCACTGTAGAACAAAATGTAGTATAGTTCAGTCAGATTATCACGCAAAACATACACGAATTCAGATGTAACAAAATTTAATGGCACAAATTGTAATAAAAGAAAGAGCTTTTAGGTAGTTGGGGCTGGGGCCAGTGGTGCCCTGTATCTCCACTTTACTGGGGTCTCCATGAGTACTCGAGTACTCCGGCATGGGCCGAGTCCAGCAAGACTCGGGGTCCGTTCACAGGACTCGAGTACCCGTGCAAGGAAGAGCACTCGGTTATTCATATTTTTTACATCATTTTGCAATGTTTGCTGCCAGTTACATTATAGGGAGGAAAAACAAAAGTCGAATGTGTGAAATGCAATACAATGGCATGATTTGGTATCCATGTTCAGTGCTGGAATTAAGATGAATAGTGCTATTTTACTTTATTCCTTAGATTCATTATCCCTCGAGTACTCAAGTCCAATATTTTGGACTTATGGAGGCCCTACACTTTATGCAATGCAATTTTAAAATGATAAAAATAATATGTAGGTACCTACATGTCTTCTCAACATACTAGCCTCCATTAAGCATGCTGGTTTTGTTAACATTTCTAAAACACCTTTCCTTTTCACATCAAGAATAACTGACATTAATGACAAAAATCATATTGAGTGCAGGCTAGTACAATGTATACATTTTAATGTTACAATTTTTTTCCGTGCAACTCCTGACTGCTGATAGCCAATACTAGTGATTAGACATCAGTGAGCCAACATGGCTGCCCAGCCAACATGATGGCCACTGGCAACCAACACTAGTGAGCCAGCATGGATTGCCCAGCCAACATGATGTTGAGCCAATGATGAAACCACTGGCAACAATGGACAACCAACATGATGGTGAGCTAATGATGAAACCATTGGCAACACCACAGTCCACCACCAGTATATGATATCTGGGTAAGGGGCTCCTGAAACATGTTCACTGAAGAATAAGTTTTTGGGTAGCATTGAAATGTCAATTCATCATTGATGTCAATTAAAATCCACCCATTAACCCTGCAATTAGATTCCATGTACTGTAGAGGATAAAAATTTTATTTGACAAAAATCTTGAAAAAAGTTTATGTTTTGTTTAACAACACCACTAGAACACACAGATTTTTTAATCATCGGCTATTGGATGTCAAACATTTTGTAATATTGACATAGTCTTAGATAGGAAACCC
Organism: Gigantopelta aegis; assembly: GCF_016097555.1. Taxonomy (NCBI): domain Eukaryota; kingdom Metazoa; phylum Mollusca; class Gastropoda; order Neomphalida; family Peltospiridae; genus Gigantopelta; species Gigantopelta aegis. The sequence goes on along the minus strand of NC_054699.1, from coordinate 46,040,278 downwards.
GCTACATTTTTCCATTAGTAACAAGGTATCTTTTATATACACCATTCCACAGACAGGATAGCACATACCATGGCTTTTGATATACCAGTTGTGGTGCACTGGCTGGAACGAGAAATAGCCCAATAGGCCCACCGATCCTAAACCGACCGCACATCAAGAAAGCGCTTTACCACTGGGCTGCATCCCGCCCCACGAAAGTCTTGAAAACATTGCCTGGTTTTGAAAATTACAGTTGCTAAAAGCTTGTCATCAAAGAACGAGTACTGGCCTCGGTGGCGTCGTGGTCAGGCCATTGGTCTACAGGCTGGTAGGTACTGGGTACGGATCCCAGTCGAGGCATGGGATTTTTAATCCAGATATACCGACTCCAAACCCTGAGTGAGTGTTCCGCAAGGTTCAATGGGTAGGTGTAAACCGTTTGCACCGACCAGTGATCCATAACTGGTTCAACAAAGGCCATGATTTCTGCTATCCTGCCTGTGGGAAGTGCAAATAAAAGATCCCTTGCTGCCTGTCGTAAAAGAGTAGGCTATGTGGCGATAGCGGGTTTCCTCTAAAAAACAGTGTCAGAATGACCATATGTTTGATGTCCAACAGCCGATGGATGATAAGATAAAAAATCAATGTGCTCTAGTGGTGTCGTTAAATAAAACAAACTTTACTCTTTTTTTCAAAGAACGAGCATTCTGAAAGTACTGCTGAATCTTCTTCTTCTTCTAAGTTATTTTCGTGCTTATATCCAATTAAGGTTCAAGCACGCTGTCCTGGGCACACACCTCAGCTACCTGGGCTGTCTGTCCAGGATAGTGGGTTAGTTGTTACCTTTGTTAGTGGTTAGTGAGAGAGAAGAGGGTGTAATGGTTTTACGCCTACCCACAGAGTCATTAAAACTCACTCTAGGTAGGAGCCGTTACAAAGCTACGAACCCAGTACCAACCAGCCTTATGTCCGATGGCCTAACCACGACGCCACTGAGGCCGGCTACTGAATCAATACATGTTCCCTACCGGGACCATAACTCTTGTCAAACATGGATATTATTCCATTTTTGTTTTACAGAGTTATTGCCCTTGAATAAACTTGGAAAGCCTAAAATAATACCTTATGCTTTCATACAGGTAATTGTTCTAATATGGTGGGAAGCCTACACATACAGGTAATTGTTCTAATATGGTGGGAAGCCTACACATACAGGTAATTATAGTTCTAATATGGTGGGAAGCCTACACATACAGGTAATTGTTCTAATATGGTGGGAAGCCTACACATACAGGTAATTATAGTTCTAATATGGTGGGAAGCCTACACATACAGGTAATTATAGTTCTAATATGGTGGGAAGCCTACACATACAGGTAATTGTTCTAATATGGTGGGAAGCCTACACATACAGGTAATTATAGTTCTAATATGGTGGGAAGCCTACACATACAGGTAATTATAGTTCTAATATGGTGGGAAGCCTACACATACAGGTAATTGTTCTAATATGGTGGGAAGCCTACACATACAGGTAATAGTTCTAATATGGTGGGAAGCCTACACATACAGGTAATAGTTCTAATATGGTGGGATGCCTACACATACAGGTAATAGTTCTAATATGGTGGGAAGCCTACACATACAGGTAATAGTTCTAATATGGTGGGAAGCCTACACATACAGGTAATAGTTCTAATATGGTGGGAAGACTACACATACAGGTAATAGTTCTAATATGGTGGGATGCCTACACATACAGGTAATAGTTCTAATATGGTGGGAAGCCTACACATACAGGTAATTATAGTTCTAATATGGTGGGAAGCCTACACATACAGGTAATAGTTCTAATATGGTGGGAAGCCTACACATACAGGTAATAGTTCTAATATGGTGGGAAGCCTACACATACAGGTAATAGTTCTAATATGGTGGGAAGCCTACACATACAGGTAATAGTTCTAATATGGTGGGAAGCCTACACATACAGGTAATAGTTCTAATATGGTGGGATGCCTACACATACAGGTAATAGTTCTAATATGGTGGGAAGCCTACACATACAGGTAATAGTTCTAATATGGTGGGAAGCCTACACATACAGGTAATAGTTCTAATATGGTGGGAAGCCTACACATACAGGTAATAGTTCTAATATGGTGGGATGCCTACACATACAGGTAATAGTTCTAATATGGTGGGAAGCCTACACATACAGGTAATTATAGTTCTAATATGGTGGGAAGCCTACACATACAGGTAATTATAGTTCTAATATGGTGGGAAGCCTACACATACAGGTAATAGTTCTAATATGGTGGGAAGCCTACACATACAGGTAATAGTTCTAATATGGTGGGAAGCCTACACATACAGGTAATAGTTCTAATATGGTGGGATGCCTACACATACAGGTAATAGTTCTAATATGGTGGGAAGCCTACACATACAGGTAATAGTTCTAATATGGTGGGAAGCCTACACATACAGGTAATTGTTCTAATATGGTGGGAAGCCTACACATACAGGTAATAGTTCTAATATGGTGGGAAGCCTACACATACAAGTAATTATTCTAATATGGTGGGAAGCCTACACATACAGGTAATTATTCTAATATGGTGGGAAGCCTAAAATAATACCTGTATGCTACCATGCCTACCCGTATATACCTACATATACAGGTAATTATTCTAATATGGTGGGAAGCCTATATATACAGGTAATTATTCTAATATGGTGGGAAGCCTACATATACAGGTAATTATTCTAATATGGTGGGAAGCCTAAAATAATACCTGTATGTTACCATGCCTACCCGTATATACCTACATATACAGGTAATTATTCTAATATGGTGGGAAGCCTATATATATACAGGTAATTATTCTAATATGGTGGGAAGCCTAAAATAATACCTGTATGTTACCATGCCTACCCGTATATACCTACATATACAGGTAATTATTCTAATATGGTGGGAAGCCTATATATATACAGGTAATTATTCTAATATGGTGGGAAGCCTAAAATAATACCTGTATGTTACCATGCCTACCCGTATATACCTACATATACAAGTAATTATTCTAATATACCGGCCTCGATGGTGTCGTGGTTAGGCCATCGGTCAACAGGCTGGTAGGTACTGGGTTCGGATCCCAGTCGAGGCATGGGATTTTTAATCCAGATACCGACTCCAAACCCTAAGTGAGTGCTCCGCAAGGCTCAATGGGTAGGTATAAACCACTTGCACCGACCAGTGATCCATAACTGGTTCAACAAAGGCCATGGTTTGTGCTATCCTGCCTGTGGGAAGAGCAAATAAAAGATCCCTTGCTGCTAATGGGAAAGAGTAGCCCATGGTATGGCGACAGCAGGTTTCCTCTCAAAATCTGTGTGGTCCTTAACCATATGTCTGACGTCATATAACTGTAAATAAAATGTGTTGAGTGCGTCGTTAAATAAAACATTTCTTTCTTTCTTTTATTCTAATATTGTGGGAAGCCTAACATAATACCTGTACGCTTTCTCACAATCTAATGGCGAATCTTCGTATCCAATGGGACAGAAATAGTGATTGTTGCAGTGGTATATAAAAGTCATCCCAGAATCTTTGAGTCCTTTCTTCAGAGATACCAGAGCCTCAGTGGAGCTTATTCCATAGGTTTTGTTCTTGCCGTTTGGTTTGTACAGGAAATAACATCGTCCCTTTGTCTTGAAGTGGTCATTCAGTTTGCGGAACCATCTGCAATGATAAGAACGAAATTTACCAGAGAAGGATTAATTTGACAGAATCTGGACAGGTCTAGCTCTGAGTCAAAAGAAAATTTCGCCAAATTATCTATTAAACTTACAGAAACCCAGTTATTTTATAACAAAATATCAATTAATACTTGAAATTATTTCGCCAAATTAAAATAAAATTCGTCAATTTTTTTTCAAATTCGCAATTGGCGATTTTGGCAAGTGCCAGAGCTAGCCTGAAATCATTAAACAAATTTTAATCCAGATTTCTTAACATCATGACGACTATGGTCTGATTGTTTGGGGGGAGGGGGTGGGGGTTGGCTTATACACAAGTTACAGAGTATTGCATTTGTCATCAATAATTTTAGTAGTCCACAAAGAAGAAATTATTACATTATTCAACACATTGCCCTAATGATGAAGTTGGAACTGTTTTTCAAACATTATCTGATTTTAATAGCTAACAAGACACAGACTTCTGTCAAAGCCATCCTAATTATTTATTACAAACGTATTACCACAGCAGACACTCATAACCAGGAAAATAAAAATCATTACACATTGGTGTAACATACAGTGTTATTGAAATGATTTGATGCTTACAAACTTTGTTGGTACTATAAATATGATGTCATCACGATTTGGCAAACATACACAATGAGGTCACATACTTTGAAGTCTTTGCATTTACGTCATTGCAGATATTTTGAACTGAATAGATAGAATTTTGGTTGTAAAAAGATTATCTGTGGTCGTGAATATGAATAAAATACTAAGTCATACCATTACTCAGAATAGTATGTGAAACTGTTCACATTGTTTCTATATAAACGTAGCCATAATGAAAATTTAATGTTCCTATAGAGAGAAAACGCTGAGGTGATAAATAACAAACTCAGTACCAGGGCCTGTGCTTATAAAACTTAAAGTCTAGACTTTAATAAAGTCCAGACTTTAACGTAATGCTATTTGAATGGCGTTGCCATGACGTTAAAGTCTGGACTTTAAGGTTTATAAGCACGGGGCCAGTTATTATTACATACCCATTCAATCTTACTATATATACTGATAAAGACGTTTTTGAACCATGTGATAAATTTATCTTGTATCACACATATGTGCGATCTGGACCGGAACTTGTAAATGGGGAATTCTCTTTTTATATTTACTGATATTAGAGCCTTTTTATTACTGACGTCATGTCTGATTTACAAATTACGTCACATCGTATTTAAAACATTACACAAAATACTAGCAGAGTACAATTCTAAACGTTAAGAAAATCCATGAAAGGAGGACTGATTAATAGATTTAAGAAAGTGTAGTTATGACGTTAAATTAAAAATAATTTTTGTGAAAAATAAAAGAAGGTATGTAATAAATACAGAACCTCACATACGTTGTTTTCGTTTCCTATTTATTGCATGAGTTTATTTTGTGCAAGAACGTATCACTCAACTGCTACACGGTCTCGTGGTATAAATATTCTTGCGCAAAATAAACTTGTGCAATAAATAGGAAGTGAAAACGACATATGTGAGGTTCTGTATATCTATCAACTTATTTCTACAACTAATTTCAGCAATTCATTTAGATTACGGTTTACTGCCATGTTAAAAAAAGTTTATTCTGTTTAATGACCCCACTAGAGCTAATTGATTTAACAGCTAATTACATTTGGTAATTTTGACATATAGTCTTAGAGAGGAAACCCGCTACATTTTTCCATTAGTAGCAAGGGATCTTTTATATGCACCATCCCATGCACGGGATAGCATATACCACGGCCTTTGATATACCAGTCGTGGTGCACTGGCTGGAATGAGAAATAGCCCAATGGGCCCAGCGGTGTTAAAGTAATAGATCCTAGGTTTTAAAAGCTTAGTTTTCACTATTAGAGCCATTTTTAACCATTGAAATCAGACAATACTTGTATTTTATTGCTTACATTATTCATTTCCATACATCCGAAGTGTTTTGGTCATTCTAGCATTTTTAATACAGTGAAATTAATTTTTCATATTTTTAAAGACGCATGTACTTCCGAGAAGTAATGAGTTACAGAGACGAGCTCTAGTCTATGTTTTAAGGATGCATCGCCATTTTAATGTCACAGAAACTTGTTTCGCTCCATAGTGTTACTTTATCCTGATGTCTTACACAGGTCTGTAGACAAACCAAACTTAGTGTCCGTCCCACAGGAACGCCTTTTTTCATACTATGGAATTTGCTACAAGTTATTCATTTCTGAGCCAGCTGTTATGTAATTTCCACACAAAAATAGTATTTATAGGATATTAAGCAAGCTTTCATTTCGTATCATGTTTATGTCTCGAGTGAAATAACTTTCAATGAAAATGATTTTACGAGGGATATAAACATGATATAAAATGATAGCGAGTTTAATATCCTATTTATTACCCATAATCGATCTTAATTTATATCACTGAACTCCTTTGGTTGACATTCCTGTATGGTTGTAGTGCGCCAATCGATGACGTCGAAGTGTTACGTCTCACTTGGCATTCCAGTGGGACGTATCACTTTGATATTTACCAAGATATTTTTAACCATATGGATAATAAATTTTTGTTACTTCCAAAACACTTTTACCTTTCTTCTTACTTCAAATCAAACTGCAATTATTTACAAAAAGTATGTTTATAGAATGATGGGACGGACTATAGTGTTAATTTTCACGGGTTAAAACTAGGTTCCGTGACTTTAAGTTGATAATGAACCTTACTTCATTAGTGTGAGATTTCCTGTGAAGGGTCCAAATCTGATTTCACTGAAAGGAGGTTTGAAGGCCAGAATCGTGAGGACTTCTTCTTGTGTCACTGGTGGATGACTGAAAGTGAAAGCAATTGGTTTTATACAGGTCAAGTCATAGGTTTTAAAGTGCACATTCAGAACACGTTGTTGTAGAACACGCCTGTCATGGGCACAGGTGTCAATTTTCGCCGGCTCCTCCATTCAGGACAGGTAAAGATTTGAGGTGGGTGGGAGAGGGGGTCACCCGTGCTGGCATGTGCAAGGGAGCACGAGCAACCCGACCAGGGTCCGTAGCGTGAGAGGGTTGTTTTGTGGCTATTGAATTTGCAAATGCCCCATCGAATTAAAGCCAAACAGAAAATGTTGCGTAATTTCTTAAGATCAACTCTGACACATAATTTAGAATGGTTCATCAAAATAGAAGATGGAGCTAATTGGTTGATTTGACTCCTGTTTTATACACACACAATGATATCAAATACAAGTCGACTGTAAACACTCTCTCTATCCACCTGGGTCTGGGTCTGGGTCTGGGGGACTGGATCTGGGTGTCTAGGTGTCTGGGGTTCTGGGGATCTGGGTCTGGGGGTCCGGGTCTGAAGGTCTGGGTGACTGGGGGGTCTGGGTGACTGGGGGGGTCTGGGTGACTGGGGGGTCTGGGTGACTGGGGGGTCTGGGTGTCTTGGTCTAGGGATCTGGGTCTGGGTCTGCATTTGATTGTCTGTGTCTGGGTGTGGGTGTCTGTGTCTGGTGGTCTAGGGGATTGGGTGTCTTGGTCCAAGGGTCTGAATCTGGGTGTCTGGGTGTCTGGGAGTTTGGGTGTCTGTGTGTCTGGGTGTCTGTGTATCTGGGTCTTGTTGTCTGAGTCTGGGTCCTGGACTGGGTGTCTAAGTCTGGGTCTGGGTCTGGATCTGGGGGTCACTGGGGGGTCTGGGTGTCTTGGTCTGAGGGTCTTGGTCTGGGTCTGCATCTGATTGTCTGGGTCTGGGTGTGGGTGTCTGTGTCCAGGTCTGGGGGTCTGGGGGTCTGGGGGTCTGGGTCTGGGTGACTGGGTCTGGGTGACTGGGGGGTCTGGGTGACTGTGTGTCTGTGTGTCTGTGTATCTGGGTCTTGTTGTCCGAGTCTGGGTCCTGGACTGGGTGTCTGAGTCTGGGTCTGGGTCTGGATCTGGGGGTCACTGGGGGGTCTGGGTGTCTTGGTCTGAGGGTCTTGGTCTGGGTCTGCATCTGATTGTCTGGGTCTGGGTGTGGGTGTCTGTGTCCAGGTCTGGGGGTCTGGGTCTGGGCGTCTGGGTCTGGGTGACTGGGGGGTCTGGGTGACTGGGGGGTCTGGGTGTCTTGGTCTGGGGGTATGGGTCTGGGTCTGCATCTGATTGTCTGGGCCTCGGTGTGGGTGTCTGTGTCTGTGTCTGGGGGTCTAGGGGATTGGGTGTCTTGGTCCGAGTGTCTGAATCTGGGTGTCTGGGTGTCTGGGTATCTGGGAGTTTGGGTGTCTGGGTCTGGGTGTGTTAGTCTGGGTCTTGGACTGGGTGTCTGAGTCTGGGTCTGGGTCTGGATCTGGGAGGGTCTGGGGTCTGGGGTTTGGGGTCTGCAGTCTGGGTCTTGTATTTGTTGTCTCAACAAGGGCCACATGAATGAATGTTAGGAGTTTTTGGGGGGGTTTTCATTAATTCATTTGATGACACTCAGCAGTTGACATGTTTTTGTTGTGGAGTGTCCAAGATCATTGGTTAGTTTGGTTCACTTGAAGTAATACACACACATTTTATAAATACTGTCCAGAGTTCCATGTAGCACACATATATCATCGATAGTGATTTGGTGGAAGCTCACCTTCCATGGCCGAGGGTGCTGAAGAGATAGTTCCAGCACGACACGAGGGAAGACAGGCCACACGACGTGCGATACTGGGGACGACTCACACAACACCTGAGGAAAAACAACACTGTTAGCTCAAATACACCATACTGGAAATACTGGTATTACTGTCATATTAGAAATACTGTCATATTAGAAATACTGTCTTATTAGAAATACTGTCATATTGAAATATTGTCATGCAGGAAATACTCTCATATTGAAATACTGTCATAATGGAATACTGTCATATTGAAATACTGTCATACTGGAATTACTGTCATACTGGAATTACTGTCATATTACAAATACTGTCATATTGAAATACTGTCATATTGGAATATTGTCATATTGAAATACTGTCATATTGGAATAATGTTATTGTCATTCTGGAAATACTGTCATATTGGAATACTGTCATACTGTCTGGGTACAACATCTAAGAAAAACAAAATTGTTACAGACATGATATAGGAAATACTGTCATATTGTAATACTGTCATACTGGAATACTGCAAATACTGTTGTACTGAAATATTATCATACTGTCATATTGCAATACTGGGAATACTATCATATTGGAAATACTGTCATTCTGGAAATACTGTCATATTGGAATAATGTAATACTGGATATAGTGTCATATTGGAATAATGTAATACTGGAAATACTGTCATATTGGAATAATGTAATACTGGAAATACTGTCAAACTGTCTGACTAATAAATCAATGTGCTCTAGTGGTGCTTTTAAACAAAACAAACTTCATTTATTTATCAATCAGCTACGTCTTCCACTTTATCTTTCATTTTAATCACCATGCATCTCTTGTGACAAACTCAGAGGTCAGCTGTCTATTCTACAGGTTTTCTCATATACCCGCCATCTTTGATCTAAAAGTAAGTAGTAAGTAGGAGGGTAAAAACCTCAAATTTGTGTAAAATAAGATACAAATATTCGAGCAAAATGTGCTAACCTGAGGCTTTTTCACCCTGTATTTTCATCATTATACCCTCAAAATTAGTTGCAATCCATGTTAAAATGTGTAGTGATTCATTTGAAACCCTATATAGCTGTTTGGTAGTAATGCTAACATGAATGAATGTTGTGATTCAGATTTGGGTATATTTGTTTAATTCAGGCAAAAGCCAGCCTGCCCTCCTACCAAAATGGGAGCCCGTACGCCTATGTAAGGAGCTATTTTGTTGTTAGTGTTACTCACCATCTCTTGTTATCTAAAACTCGACGGTCGGCTATTTCTTCCAGCGATGCTGTAACCTGTGGTGGAATGTAAGGCGTCGTTTCCATGGAGATATCTTTGGCTGAGAGGTTGTTTAATGAAGGAATCCCTTGAAAACATCAAACACAACAGTAACAGATATGTCCAATTCTGACACATGAACTTATAGCCACCATTAATTGCATTATTAATTATTAATCAAAGCAAAGTGGGGGGTGGGGGTGGGGGGTGGGGCGCGGGCGGGACATAGCCCAGTGGTAAAGCTCTAACTTGATGCGTGGTCGATTTAGGATACATCCCTATAGGTTGGCCTATTAGGCTATTTCTCGTCCCAACCAGTGCACCATGACATGCAAATGTAGCGGGTTTCCTCTCTAAGACTATATATCAAAATGACCAAATGTTTGGCATCCAATAGCCTATGATTAATAAATCAATGTGTTCTAGTGGTGTTGTTAAAAATATATACAGTGAAACTCCTATACACCGGACATCCTATGGACAAGTAAAAAGTCTGGTTTTATGAGGTATCCAGTTTAGAGAGATTCTCTCCTGTACAGATATTTAAAAAGGGGCCGCAAAAAACATCCGGTTTTGAAGGAATATGGTTTACAGAGGGTACGGTTTTGAGAGGTTTCACTGTATATATATATACATGTATATATATATATATACTGTATATAAAAAATAAAAATCATAGCAAAGTGAGTGTTGTTAACCCTCATTGTCAAGACTCAACCAAATACCTTAATCACATATTTGCCCTTGCACAGATAAACATAAAAATATGATTGAAAATGATTTGAAAGAGATAATATATTTTATGTAATTTAATAAGGGTTGTTCCAGAAGGATCATAGGAGCAGACAGAAAGGACAGTGATTATATATACCAGAAAGGCTTCTGAAATGTATCCTCATTCCAACCCTAATCCTGTCATTGTACAAAACTGGGGATAATTTGGAAGATTTGCCTGTTAAAATTTGCCTACTGCTTCACATCCCCACCCCCAAATCGCAAAATAATAGTGAAAAATGCAACTGAAGAATGGGAAGTAACTCTTGTGGTGCAGTTACAACTTCAATGTTTCTGTGACATCTGAGAGAGAGAGAGAGAGAGAGAGAGAGAGAGAGAGAGAGAGAGAGAGAGAGAGAGAGAGAGAGAGAGAGAGAGAGAGAGAGAGAGAGAGAGAGAGAGAGGAGAGAGAGAGAGAGAGGGAGGGAGGGAGAGAGAGAGAAAAAGAGAGAGAGAGAGAGAGAGAGAGAGAGAGAGAGAGAGAGAGAGAGAGAGAGAGAGATTCAAGCTTTACATTAAACACTTTAAGTTAAATGTACCTGATTTCCTTTTCACTTTTTTCTTTTCTGCCGTATCATTAAAGTCTATTTCCCAGGCTAAATGATGTCCATTCTCTTCGCATTCTCGTTTTACTTTCAGACTTTCGGAACTCGGAACGCCCTCAACCATTTGTACATCATCTAAGTGGTTAACTGCTTGTTCACAGTTGTTAACGTTTAACTTGTCTACAGCTGGGAGATCGGCATCACTGGATTCACTGAAAACAATGTCTGCCTCTTTTACGGAATCTTCAACATTTTCCACATTCTCGAAGATGGCCGCAGAAGACAGCAGTGCACTGTTGACAGGACTGCTGTTTATCTCGTGACGCCAAAACTCGTCTAACGACTTGTCACTGTCAGATCGCAGATCACATGACTTGTTATTGTCAGATCGCAGATCACATGACTTGTTATTGTCAGATCGCAGATCACATGACTTGTCACTGTCAGATTGTGGATCACGTGACTTGTCACTGTCAGATCGTGGTCTCGTAGTCAACTTAGGAATCGTCCGTCTTGGACTTGGCTTTGTTTGGCTGTGCTCTTTGTCTAAAGATAAATGAATGAATGAATGAATGAATGAATGAATGAAAGCATGAATGAATGAATGAAAGCATGAATGAATGAATGAATGAATGAATCCATCCATCCATCTTGGGCTTGCCAACTACTTTTACTGGCCTACCATATTTAACCTAAAACATCATGCTGTGTCACAATACTATCATTTGAGGTGGCTCCTCATTATGTTTGGTATACATACTTAGAGAATTCTCCACGAGCAACAGGGCCATACCGTTTATCTTGCACAAGTGAATTGATGTTGTCCTACCTAAGCCTTTGGACAACATCAATTCACAAGTGTAAGATAAATGGTTGTGCCTCGTAGCTCGTTAGGTATTCTATTCATTACCCATTTGTATCAATCTTTGTCATTTTATGGAAGATTTTCAAATGATACTGTTATTGAAAACAAGTTTGCAAGTTGAGAACAAGAGAAAGCGTTGCGTCATAGCTGTGACGTACGTATCACTGATGACGTAAGTTAGTTGTTGATATATGACTGTTACCATGGAAACTATTCTTACACAGTTATGACGTCAAAGTCAAAAGGTAACTAGGGGAAGATTTTTTTTTTCTCTTTCCCTAGTGAAAGATAATTTTTCTTTCCCGAGTGGTCGAGTGGTATGTTCTTTCTCAAAATAAACGAGTGCAATAAACAGGAAGCGAAAACACCGTATGTGAAGTTCTGTATTTGTTACATACCAAGTTTTATGTTTTACAAAAACGGTTTTGAATTCAATGTCATAACAACACTTTGTTAAATCTATGATCAAAACTCCTTTCATGGAATCATACTCTGTGGCAGCCTTGTGTAATGTTTCAAATGTGATGTGACATCATTTGTAAATCATATGTGACGTCAATAAATAAAAGGTGCTAACTGCAGTAAAAAGAACAAGAGTACTGGTAAGGAAGAAGATACGCCTATCAGGAGTTTGATGGAAAATCATATCTATATTAATGAATATGTTATGGGTATGATTCAAGTCTAATTATGTGAAATGTTTGCAATGGGATGAATGAAGAGCGTTTTGGACCAACCATCATCCCAAGTTGTTCCTACATGTGAGGTTTGATGGTCCTGTATGCATCTGTATGCAAGATATGGTCCGGACAAAGATTTACTGTTATGTGTAGTAGACTGTGAAAAGTAGGTCACAGTGACCTAGTAATAATATGTGACACACCGCCATCCCAAGTTGTTCCTACATGTGGTTTAATGGTCCTGTATGCATCTGTATGCAAGATATGGTCCGGACAAGGATTTACTGTTATGTGCAGTAGACTGTGAAAAGTAGGTCACAGTGACCTAGTAATAGTATGTGCCACACCACCATCCCAAGTTGTTGCTATATGTGAGGTTTAATGGTCCTGTATGCATCTGTATGCAAGATATGGTCCAGACAAGAAAATGTTAACAGACGGATGGACTAACGGACAACGCCATACCATAATACGACCCATAGATGGGCATATAAAAAGGAAATTCCCCATTTAAAAGTTCTGGTCCATATCGCACATATGTGCGATACAAAATAAATTTATCACACGGTTTCAAAATGTCTTTATACTATAGTAAGATTGAATAGGTATGTAATAAAGTAGAATCTCGTTGGGTCAAACTCAGAAGGGTCGAATACACCACAATGGTCAAACCAAAAACGAAATCCCAAGTTACACTTACACAATGTTGACCAACGGGGTTCGAGCCAATGGGATTCAACTGTACACATGTATATATAATATAATGTTTTGACCATACTAACCATCTTTGTCTGCATACATTCCATGTGTCTCACACCTGAGCGACCGTGCAATCTGATTGGCTGCCTGGTAGTCCTCGTTAGCCAGGTGAGAGAGCAGCTCCTCCACTTCCCGGACCAACGTGCTCACCACCTGCACATCCACACACGCTTGCTGATTAACACGCGTCTGCTGATTAACACGCGTCTGCTCATTAGCTGACGTCTGCTGATTAACATGCGTCTGCTCATTAACATGCGTCTGCTCATTAGCTGACGTCTGCTCATTAACATGTGTCTGCTCATTAACATGTGTCTGCTCATTAGCTGACGTCTGGAGATCTTCAGGTGTCTGCAGATTTACAGATGGCAGGCTTGATTCAGTGTCTTCATATTCATCTTCTGAATCATACTCATCAATAATGTAGGGTTGCGATTGCCAGTTGCCCATGTCTGATCAGATTGTCATGTCTGAAATAGTATATAAACATATACAGTCAATAATGTAGGGTTGTGATCTCCAGTCAATAATGTAGGGTTGAGATCTCTAGTTGGCCAAGTCTGTTCAGACTGTTAAGTCTGAAATAGTATATAAACATATACAGTCAATAATGTAGGGTTGAGATCTCCAGTCAATAATGTAGGGTTGAGATCTCCAGTCAATAATGTAGGGTTGAGATCTTCAGTCAATAATGTAGGTTTGAGATCTCCAGTCAATAATGTAGGGTTGAGATCTCCAGTCAATAACGTAGGGTTGAGATCGCCAGTCAATAATGTAGGGTTGAGATCACCAGTCAATAATGTAGGGTTGAGATCTTCAGTCAATAATGTAGGGTTGAGATCTCCAGTCAATAATGTAGGGTTGAGATCACCAGTCAATAATGTAGGGTTGAGATCTTCAGTCAATAATGTAGGGTTGAGATCTCCAGTCAATAATGTAGGGTTGAGATCTCCAGTCAATAATGTAGGGTTGAGATCGCCAGTCAATAATGTAAATAATGTAGGGTTGAGATCTCCAGTCAATAATGTAGGGTTGAGATCTCCAGTCAATAATGTAAATAATGTAGGGTTGAGATCTCCAGTCAATAATGTAGGGTTGAGATCTTCAGTCAATAATGTAGGTTTGAGATCTCCAGTTAATAATGTAGGGTTGAGATCTCCAGTCAATAATGTAGGGTTGAGATCGCCAGTCAATAATGTAGGGTGAGATCTTCAGTCAATAATGTACAGATGAGATCTCCAGTCAATAATGTAGGGTTGAGATCTTCAGTCAATAATGTAGGGTTGAGATCTCCAGTCAATAAGGTAGGGTTGAGATCACCAGTCAATAATGTAGGTTTGAGATCTCCAGTCAATAATGTAGGGTTGAGATCTCCAGTCAATAATGTAGGGTTGAGATCTTCAGTCAATAATGTAGGGTTGAGATCTCCAGTCAATAATGTAGGGTTGCGATCTCCAGTTGGCCAATGTTTGATCAGAATGTCATGTCTGAAATAGTAGATAAACATATACAGTCAATAATGTAGGGTTGCGATCTCCATTTGGCCAATGTTTGATCAGAATGTCATGTCTGAAATAGTAGATAAACATATACAGTCAATAATGTAGGGTTGCGATCTCCAGTTAGCCAAGTCTAATCAGAATGTCCTGTCTGAAATAGCAGATAAACATATACAGTCAATAATGTAGGGTTGCGATCTCCAGTTAGCCAAGTCTAATCAGAATGTCCTGTCTGAAATAGCAGATAAACATATACAGTCAATAATGTAGGGTTGCGATCTCCAGTTAGCCAAGTCTAATCAGAATGTCCTGTCTGAAATAGCAGATAAACATATACAGTCAATAATGTAGGGTTGCGATCTCCAGTTAGCCAATGTTTGATCAGAATGTCCTGTCTGAAATAGCAGATAAACATATACAGTGTAGTTGCTAGTGTATAGAAAGGAATGTTTGTATCATTATACCTCATAAGCATTTTATCAAAAGCTACCTTGAACTAGGAAGGCAATTCTTAAACATCACATTATGGGCAATGAGATTAAACATTGTTACCCATGTTGGTCTTTTTCTATGACCTGGGAGACTTTGTTTACAGAAAATGTGACAAGAAATCTACTGCTGTTACTTTTATTGACTAGCAGAAAGAGATTTGCATATCATAATCCATTTTTCACACAACACATGCATGTAGGTGAGATATTTGTCATTCTAGTCAGTGCACCACAACTTGTAGATTAAAGGCCATGGTATGTGCTACCCTGTCTGTGGGATGGTGCATATAAAAGATCCCTTCCTTCTAATGGAAAAATGTAGCGGGTTTCCTCTCTAAGATTATATATGTCAAAATGACCAATTGTTTGACATCCGAAAGACGATGATTAATAAATCAATGTACTAGTGGTGTCGTTAAACACAACAAACTTTAACTTTTCACACAACAAGACAGCATTCTGTGCAAACTTTAAAGTATAGATGGTAAAAAAAAGAAACAACAACAAATATTTTAAAGACTATATGTGGCAACCTGTAATCAGCGGCCACCTGTCTTAAACAGTTACTTTTCTCTACTCCTGTGTGTGACCACTTAAGACGAGTTTGACTGTGTATTTATGACTTCATTTTAAATAGTTAATTTAAAGAAGAACATTATTAGTTTTAGCCTGTGAAAATGGACAATAAGTTTAGTTAATCTACACACCTGCAAAACATTTGGATACGGTTACAACAGAGAAAAGCTGAAGTTTATGATGTTTAAACCTGAAAATATTGTCTGAAAATAGACTAGAGCCTGTCTTGATAACCATTACTTCTCAGATGAATGTGTGTTTCTAAAATTATGAAAAATGCATTTTGGGTTATTACTAAAACCTGGATGACCAGGGCCCGTGCTTATAAAACTTAAAGCCTAGACTTTAATAAAGTCCAGACTTTAACATAATGCTATTTGAATGGCGTTGCCATGACGTTAAAGTCTGGACTGTATTAAAGTCTAGACTTTAAGGTTTATAAGCACGGGGCCAGAACCACTTCAGGTGTATGAAAATGAATATTCTAAATAATAAAATGTAAGTACTCCTAATTTAAATGATTAAAAACGGCTTTAATAGTGAAAAATATGCCGTAGTGTTTAAAAAAACTATAGGGTCTGTCCCATTAACAAAAGAATACTATAAGAAGAGTAGCAATGATGACTGTTAAACACACATACCTAGTCCGCTTAATGATGACTGTTAAACACACATACCTAGTCCGCTTAATACAGGGGTGATCAATACACAAGGTGGCATGTATACACAGGTGCTTGTTCTACAAAGGGTCTTGCTTAGCAGTCAGGCAGTTTGCTAAAGAATTTCACAGACCCTGTACATTGTAGAACAAGCACAGAGGCTTTACATACTGTAAGATATGTTTATAAGATATGCCACGGTTGACAGAAACACCACACTCAAGAGGCCGTGCTGCATGGGTATGATTAATGACATGTACCTGTGTGAGACCATCATAGTATTATACACAACCATTAAACAAGAAAGCACCCGTGCATACAGATACTCATACAGGCCCCGTGCTTATAAACCTTAAAGTGTAGACTTTAAGAAAGTCTACACTTTAAGAAAGAAAGAAATGTTTTATTTAACGACGCACTCAACACATTTTATTTACGGTTATATGGCGTCAGACATATAGTTTAAGTACCACACAGATTTTGAGAGGAAACCTGCTGTCGCCACTACATGGACTACTCTTTCCAATTAGCAGCAAGGGATCTTTTATTTGCGCTTCCCATAGGCAGGATAGCACAAACCATGGCCTTTGTTGAAACAGTTATGGATCACTGGTCGGTGCAAGTGGTTTACACCTACCCATTGAGCCTTGCGGAGCACTCACTTATGGTTTGGAGTCGGTATCTGAATTAAAAATCCCATGCCTCGACTGGGATCCGAACCCAGTACCTACCAGCCTGTAGACCGATGGCCTAACCACGATGCCACCGAGGCCGGTAGACTTTAAGAAAGTCCAGACTTTAACGTCATGGCAACGCCATTCAAATAGCATTACGTTAAAATGTGGATTTTATTAAAGTCTAAACTTTAAGTGTTATAAGCACTGGCCCAGGTAGCTTAAAGGTGCTAGGTCAAAGTTGCAATCAGTAAAAAACCCAAACAACTAGAGCACATTGGTTTGTTAATCATTGGCTAATGGATATCGAATATTTGGTCATTTCGACAGTCTTAGAGAGAAACACGCTACATTTTTCCATTATTAGCAAGGGATCTTTTATATGCAGCATCCTAGACAGGATAGCACGTACCACGACCTTTGATATACCAGTCATGATGCACTGGGTGGAACGACAAATAGTCCAATGGGCCCACCAATGGGAATCTCGATACCAAACTGACCACACATCAAGCCAGTGCTTTACCAATGGGCTACCATTCTACTTGAGAGAGAGAGAGAGAGAGAGAGAGAGAGAGAGAGAGAGAGAGAGAGAGAGAGAGAGAGAGAGAGAGAGAGAGAGAGAGAGAGAGAGAGAAATAGGAGGCAGAGAGAGACATGTACCTGTTATTACCAGATGGTGTGTATGTATATATGTATGTAGCAGTAGACGGACACCTGGAGACAGATTGCAGATGACCTGTGTGTGGATTAATCTGACATAAATCAAGCTCCGTGCTCCACTGACTGTACAAACAGGTGTCTGACAAAGACAACCACCCACTGGACACAACAGTACAATGGGTAGCTTGTAGTAGGGGTAATTTATGATTGCCAAGTTTAGTTTTAGCAAGAGTGGGCTGAGAGAGACATACAGACATAGAGACAGAGAGCAAGAGCAGAAAGAAAGAAAGACAGAGAGATAGATAGAGAGAGAGAGAGAGAGAGAGAGAGAGAGAGAGAGAGAGAGAGAGAGAGAGAGAGAGAGAGAGAGAGAGAGAGAGAGAGAGAGAGAGAGAGAGAGGGGAGGAGGGACTGAGGGACAGACAGAGAGAGAGAGAGAGTGCAGAAAGACAGAGGGAAGAGAGAGAGAAAAGGGAGTGAGAGAGAGGGGGACAGAAAGAAAGAGAGAGAGGCACAGAAACAGACCACACACACACTTCAACTATCTATAATCCATTTGTGTCTGATGAATTGGCATGTAACTTTATAATGAATAGTTAAAATTTATATAGAAACAGATCATTAAGTTTTATACTCATACCAACTCAAATAACATTTTCAAATAAAAAAATTTCTTTACAAATTACCATCAAATTGTATAGGTAAAATATTTCTTTTTTATTTACAGGTATGAAGGCAACTGATGCGATTTGCCGATTGCAGGCAGAGGGTTTGGAGACGACGTGGACGGTGAACATCATGCTCAGTGTTGTGTCAGTGAAGTTGACAGATTTGGAGGCGGATGTGTAATGGTTTGGGGTATTTTCTGTGGAAATGGCTGTTCTCGACTTCTTGTCATCCATGGCAACCTCAACGGTGCTACATACCACGACCAGGTGCTCGCCCAGGAACTTGTGCCCTTCATGGCAGCTCATGGTCCAGGCCTGATCTTTCAGCATGACAACGCCAGACCCCACATGGCCATCTTGACAAGGGATTACCTGCGGGCATCAATGTCATGAACTGGCCTTCAAGGTCGCCCAACCTGAATCCCATTGAACACGTCTGGGATACCTGTGCACTCTCAGGAACCCTCCACAGACTTTGTAGGAATTTGGTACCTCATTAGTGGAACAATGGCACCATATCCCTAATGCTGTCTTTACACGCATCAGGCAGTCAATGAGGCGGTGTTGCCTTGCAGTTGTGGGTACACATGGAGGGCATACGCGCTACTGAACCTGTGACGACCCTGCTTATGAATTACCATTTTGACAGATTTTTTACTGAATATTTATTCCTATTCTTTCTTTGGACATCATACAATAAAAAAAAATAACCCTTATTTAACACATTGTTCTGTCATATTTGCTAATTAGCCAAGATGAAACGGTTGTGAAGTTTTTAATCTGACTCCATATAGTAATTTTAACTTAATTCATTACGGAGTTACACGTCAATAGATAAGTTCTCTTTTGAATCATTAGTTTTTAGTGTGTAACGAGAGAGAAATTGGTGATGTGACCATACACCTCCCCACTGAGTTGTTAGAACTCACACCTCCCCATTGAGTTGTTATAGCTCACACCTCCCCATTGAGTTGTTATAACTTACACCTCCCCACTGAGTTGTTAGAACTCACACCTCCCCATTGAGTTGTTATAACTTACACCTCCCCACTGAGTTGTTAGAACTCACACCTCCCCATTGAGTTGTTATAACCCACACCTCCCCATTGAGTTGTTATAACTCGCACCTCCCCATCGAGTTGTTATAACTTACACCTCCCCACTGAATTGTTAGAACTCACACCTCCCTATTGAGTTGTTAGAACTCACACCTCCCCATTGAGTTGTTATAGCTCACACCTCCCCATTGAGTTGTTATAACCCACACCTCCCCATTGAGTTGTTATAACTCGCACCTCCCCATTGAATTGTTATAACTCAAACCTCCCCATTGAGTTGTTATAACTCACACCTCCCCATCTAGTTGTTATAACTCACACTTCCCCATCTAGTTGTTATAACTCACACTTCCCCACTGAGTTGTTAAAACCCACACCTTCCCACTGAGTTGTTATAACTCACACTTCCCCATCGAGTTGTTAGAACTCACATTTCTCCATCGAGTTCTTAGAACTCACACCTCCCCATCGAGTTGTTACAACTCACACCTCCCCATCGAGTTGTTACAACTCACACCTCCCCATTGACTTGTTATAACTCACACCTCCACATTGAGTTGTTACAACTCACACTTCTCCATTGAGTTGTTATAACTCACACCTCCCCACTGAGTTGTTATAACTCACACCTCCGCATTGAGTTGTTATAACTCACATCTCCACATTGAGTTGTTACAACTCACACCTCTGCATTGAGTTGTTACAACTCACACCTTCGCATTGAGTTGTTACAACTCACACCTCAAAATTGAGTTGTAGGTAAAAAACATGGACTGCTTTTTCAGGCCGTCATTTCAAACTTACACCTCCCCATTGAGTTATAATTTACACACCTCCCCATTGAGTTATAACTTACACCTTCCCATTGAGCTATAACTTACACCTCCCCATTGAGCTATAACTTACACCTCCCCATTGAGTTATAACTTACACCTCCCCATTGAGCTATAACTTACACCTCCTCATTGAGTTATAACTTACACCTCCCCACTGAGTTATAACTTACACCTCCCCATTGAGTAATAAGTTACATCTCCTCATTGAGTTATAACTTACACCTCCCCACTGAGCTATAACTTACACCTCCCCATTGAGCTATAACTTACACCTCCCAATTGAGCTATAACTTACACCTCCCCACTGAGTTATAACTTACACCTCCTCATTGAGCTATAACTTACACCTCCCCATTGAGCTATAACTTACACCTCCCAATTGAGCTATAACTTACACCTCCCCACTGAGTTATAACTTACACCTCCTCATTGAGCTATAACTTACACCTCCCCATTGAGCTATAACTTACACCTCCCCACTGAGTTATAACTTACACCTCCTCATTGAGTTATAACTTACACCTCCCCATTGAGCTATAACTTACACCTCCCCATTGAGTTATAACTTACACCTCCCCATTGAGCTATAACTTACACCTCGGCACTGAGTTATAACTTACACCTCATCATTGAGTTACAACTTACACCTCCCCATTGAGTTATAACTTACACCTCGGCACTGAGTTATAACTTACACCTCCTCACTGAGCTATAACTTACACCTCCCCAGTAAGTAATTATAAAGCACACATCCCCACTGACTCATTATAACTCACACCTCCCCATTGAGTTGTTTTCAATCAGATTGGTTACCTCTTATGATGAGAAAACTCCCAGTGAGATCATCAATAAAATCAATACCCATTACAATCAAACATACATACATTGTACATGTATATTTTCATTTTAATGTTTTGATTAAAACACTTATTTCTTCACAAGAAGCTTCATTCTATCAACCTTCACATGATTAACTCTACAATGGCAACAAAGAACTAGTTTAATGAGAATTATGTGTAGTTCTCTTCATTCACAAACAAGCTGTAAAAGCATTCCAGGTGAACGAGTTGACAAAAGACCGGGTTCTACCTCAAGAACCGCACTTCAAAGTGATTTCACTGAGAGGTCAGGTCAATAAACACACATGTGTATACACCGCGACATCAAACACCAGTCAGTTCCTTCATACAATGTATGCCTTGTCGCAGATTTAACACGACACGCTTAGATTATGTTGTTGACTTATGAAACTATTAAATTTTCATCACTGGAAGGCAGGACATCTTACACTTTAATAAAGTTAAAAGTTGTTTTTGTTTAACGACACCACTAGAGCACATTGATTCATTAATCATCGGCTGTTGGATGTTAAACATTTGGTAATTCTGACATACACATGTACATATAGTCAGAGAGAGGAAACCCACCACATTTTTCCATTAATAGCAAGGGATCTTTTATATGTGCCATCCAACATACAGGATAGCACATACCACAGCCTTTTGTATTCCAGTCATGGTGTATTGACTTATGAAACTTAATTTCCATCACCACGAGGAGGGTAATTTTACACTTCAATAAATATGAAGAGAAATTTAAGTCTGTGATTGTATTTCAAAACAAGGGTGATGTCAAACATTCATTCATATTTCAAAATCATTCAGCAATTATATATCATCACAATGCCTGTATGAATGATATCTGAAGGCTTGAGGGGGAGGGAGAGGATAAGCAAACTACTAATATTTTCATGGCTTCAAACAGAAAATCTTTCTTATGTGATGAACAAAATAGCAATGTTTTACATGACATTTTCAAAAGGTGTTTTTTGTTTTCATATATTTTTGTAATTCTATAACTTACGTGCGCATGATATACATTCATAAACCCATGTGATAATTTAGAATATTAACCCGCATAATAATGGTATGCAAATTTAAAAAGGTATATGCAAATTTGCAAGGTATTTAGGGTATAATGTGTTGCTATCAATGGGTCATTTGTTTACAAGCCAACAACACCTGTATACTTGAGTGTAACATTTTTATAATATTTAGTTAAACTGCGTGACATCAAACTAATTTGTGCTAATTGTGATGATGTCATATTATCAATGTTATTCTAGAAGTGTTACAGAATAAATAGAATTCATTACTAATGTTTTTTAATATGTAAAATATCAACCTCGTCTAGTTAATCGGTATTTGTCTCGGCAGAGCCACGACAATTACCGATTTACGTAAAGTTGGTTGATATTTTCCATATTACAAAACACTTGTGACAAATCCTCTAAATATGCAATAGGACAAAAACGAAATGTTCATGGCCCTCAAGTGTGTGTTCACACAGCTCCCCCTCCCAGCAATTAACTTCTGTGAGTCTGATCCAATATAAACTTTGCTCCAGTCTTTACCATGACCAAAGTCAAGGTGAGTTGAAGAGCACTCTCCTGAAATGGTGCTTAGGTGAGTGGTCACATGATGTTTCAAATGATATTCATTAAAAATATAAATACAGTGAAACCTCTCAAAAGCGAACCCTCTGTAAACTGGACCCTCTGTAACCGGACACTCATAAAACTGGAATTCCTTGAAAACAGAATGTTTTTTGCTGCCTCTTTTTAAATAGCTGTACAGAAGAGTACCTCTCTAAACCGGAGGATACCTCTTAAAACTGGACTATTTACTTGGTCCAGAGGGGTGTCCGGTTTAGAGGAGTTTTACTATATATATATATATATATATTGCAAGGTGTGCAATTTATCACTCTCCTAAAACTTTCCAGGCGAGTGTTTTAGGAGAGCAGAAGTGATCATGTGCCTCTCCTGCTGAGGAAGGAAGGAAATTATTCATTTAACGACGCACTCAACACGTTATTTAAGGTTATATGGCATCAGACATATGATTAAGGTCCACACAGATACTGAGAGAGGAAACCCGCTGTTGCCACTTCATAGGCTACTCTTTTCGATTAGCAGCAAGGCATCTTTCATATGCATTATCCCACAGAAAGGATAGTACATACCACAGCCTTTGTTACACTGGCTGGAACGAGAAAATGCCCAATGGAGCCACCGACGGGAATCGATCCTAAACTGACCACACATCAAGCAAGTGCTTTGTCACTGGGCTACATCCCACCCCTTCTCCTGGGGAAGTCTGTTTGGATAAGAAAAACCAGGCCTCAAAATAGCAAAGAAAATATGGCCTGCCATTATTGTTTTAAAACAGCAGGTCAAACAAAATACATCCGGCTAAGAAAAGAAATAAGGTCTGCTAGCAATAAGACAACACAGGGTGACAGTGAGGTTTGGGACAGTGTGAAAAAGACATAGGAACAGTGAGATATATTGTAGAACATTATAAAATTAAAATATAACACGAAGGAAGGAAATGATTTATTTAACGACGCACTCAACACATGTTATTTAAGGTTATATGGCATCAGACATATGATTAAGGACCACACAGATATTGAGAGAGGAAACCCGCTTTCGCCACTTCATGGGCTACTCTTTTCGATTAGCAGAAAGGGATCTTTTATATGCACCATCCCACAGACAGGATAACACATATCACGGCCTTTGATACACCAGTCATAAAAAGTAAAACAAAAAGGTGTTAAATACACCCACCCACCCCGTAACGCTACATAACAATTGGACCTACACTCACTCACCCACCCACCCACCCCCTCGAGCCTTACGTAATATTTGAATGGCCCCTGTCAACTACCTCACATTTTATAAGATATAAACTCAGCACACCATGAACATGTACATATACTCCTGTATATGTTATCCTGTCTATGGGATGGTGCATACAAAAGATCCTTTGCTACTAATGGACGAAGTTATTGCACCTGCCAGAGCCAGGTTCCCTCTCCAACCCACCCCACCCCTTTCCTGTCCTGGATGGAGGAGCCAACCGAGGCCAGCAACTGTGCCCTGGACAGGCGTGCGCTACCACAGCTTGGTCTGACCTGACCTGGCCTAATAGAAGAATGTAGCGGGTTTCCTCTCTAAGACTATACATGTATGTCAAAATTAGCAAATGTTTGACATCCAATAAACCATAATTAATTAGTGGTAATCAAGGTGCTCTAGTGGTGTCGTTAAACAAAAAACAAAACAAAATTGAGGACAGTCTGGTATAAGATGTAATCTCACCCACCTCACATTATAAGATATAAACACAGCCCACCATGAACTTGTAGTTCTGTGGGAATTAATAAACACAGCCCACCATGAACTTGTGGGAATTAAAAAGCCATCTGTTAGCATAATAATATGTCAATAATCCTTTTGTTTATCCATGTCACTTATTTCTCAAATTAATTTAACCAACAAATTAAAATATGCTTAAAAATCCAAATTTTGAAATCTGACATCATGTGCTAACTTTAAACCCGCAATAAAATCAATAAGTACTATAAAAACTTAATAACAGCAACTGAGTAACAAATAGTCAAAAGAATATGAACTTCAAATACCTTTAGACGAGATATGCCTATAACATGCACAAAAAGAGACGAAGTTTTGTCAAACTCTCTTACCTTGATCAATTGAAGTGTGTACGTGTAAATAAAGAAAGATGTTTGGTGACTGGGACCTCAGCGGAGTCTGCTGATGAAGGCATTTGTAACAGATGGCAGTAAATCAGTCTCTGGGAGCTCTCAAGAACACAGGTCCGGCCTGTCAACAAATATGTGAAGCACTGACAAGCTGTAACATAAGACAGTGCCCAGCCACTGGAGAAATTGTAGCCACACTTACAGGCCAAAATATTCACTACTGTGGTTTACACCAGTCCTTGGTTGGTTTGTGGGTTGGTTGGTGGGTGGTGTATACTGTCCATATGTGTGTAAAGGGAGGTGGGTAGGGGAAAGAATGAATAATAAGAGGGAAGGAGACAATCCAGAGAGAGGGATGAGGGGGAAGAGTGAACAATAGAGAGAGAGAGAGAGAGAGAGAGAGAGAGAGAGAGAGAGAGAGAGAGAGAGAGAGAGAGAGAGAGAGAGAGAGAGAGAGAGAGAGAGAGAGAGAGAGAGAGAGAGGGAGGGAGAGGAGGACGGAGGGAGGGAGAGAGACAGAGAGAGAGAGAGAGAGAGAGAGAGAGAGAGAGAGAGAGAGAGAGAGAGAGAGAGAGAGACAGACAGAGACAGAGAGCAAGAGCAGAAAGAAAGACAGACAGACAGACAGAGAGAGAGAGAGAGAGAGAGAGAGAGAGACAGAGAGCAAGAGCAGAAAGAAAGACAGACGGACAGACTGACAGACAGAGAGAGAGAGAGAGAGGAGGTGGGAGAAAGACAGAGAGGGGGAGAAAGACAGAGAGGAGGAGAGAGAAGGGGTGGGAGGAGGATGACAGAGATATTCCTGATTGGCAACATCCTACAAGACATTTTTCTGAGATGAAGCTCAGTGGTGAATGCTTGCCTACGGTGCTATGGGTTGTAGGATCAAACCACAGGTGAACCCATAGTTTTATTTCTCATTGCATGCTACTAGTATGCTCTCTCAAGTTTCAGTGGTGAACCTAGATCATGTTATGAGCTATGTGGCTTTCTGCTAACTGCTAATAGAAATCTCGTTATTTTCCCATTCCAACCATTGCCCCAGTGACTGGACCATCGAAGGTCATCATATGTGTTGTTATTTCTATTGGATAGTCCATATAACCGACCCAGTGTATTTGACAGGAGTACAATACATTGTATGTAGTGGCAGCAGGGTATCTCTCCAACTCTACTGGTGGGTCCAGAGCGGGGGGTCTCTGGGGTCCAGAGTGGGGGGGGGGGTCTCTGGGGTCCAGAGTGGGGGGGGGGTCTCTGGGGTCCAGAGTGGGGGGGGTCTCTGGGGTCCAGAGTGGGGGGGGTCTCTGGGGTCCAGAGTGGGGGTCTCTGGGGTCCAGAGTGGGGGGTCTCTGGGGTCCTGAGTGGGGGGGTCTCTGGGGTCCTGAGTGGGGGTGTCTGGGGTCCAGAGTGGGGGGTCTCTGGGGTCCAGAGTGGGGGGGTCTCTGGGGTCCAGAGTGGGGGGTCTCTGGGGGTCCATAGCGGGGGGGGTATCTGGGGTCCAGAGTGGGGGGGTCTCTGGGGTCCAGCGTGGGGGGTCCCTGGGGCCCAGAGTGGGGGGGGTCCCTGGGGTCCAGAGTGGGGGTCCCTGGGGTCCAGAGTGGGGGTCTCTGGGGTCCAGAGTGGGAGTCTCTGGGGTCCAGAGTGGGGGTCTCTGGGGTCCAGAGTGGGGGGGGGGTCTCTGGGGTCCAGAGTGGGGGTCTCTGGGGTCCAGAGTGGGGGTCTCTGGGGTCCAGAGTGGGGGGGGGGATCTCTGGGGTCCAGAGTGGGGGGGGGTCTCTGGGGTCCAGAGTGGGGGGGGTCTCTGGGGTCCAGAGTGGGGGGTCTCTGGGGTCCAGAGTGGGGGGTCTCTGGGGTCCAGTGGGGGGCGGGGGGGTCTCTGGGGTCCAGAGTAGGGGGTCTGTGGGGTCCAGAGTGGGGGGTCCCTGGGGCCCAGAGTGGGGGGTCCCTGGGGTCCAGAGTGGGGGTCCCTGGGGTCCAGAGTGGGGGTCCCTGGGGTCCAGAGTGGGGGTCTCTGGGGTCCAGAGTGGGGGGGGGGGTCTCTGGGGTCCAGGGTGGGGGTCTCTGGGGTCCAGAGTGGGGGGTCTCTGGGGTCCAGAGTGGGGGGTCTCTGGGGTCCAGAGTGGGGAGGGGGGGTCCCTGGGGACCAGAGTGGGGGATCTCTGGGGTCCAGAGTGGGGGTCTCTGGGGTCCAGAGTGGGGGGTCTCTGGGGTCCAGAGTGGGGGTCTCTGGGGTCCAGAGTGGGGGGTCTCTGGGGTCCAGAGTGGGGGTCTCTGGGGTCCAGTTGAAGTGCTCTTTATCATCACATTTTTGTTTTAAAGAGGTTTTTTGTTTAACAACACCACTAGAGCACACTGATTTATTAATCATCGGCTATTGGATGTCAAACATTTGGTAATTCTGACATATAATCTAAAAAAGGAAACACACTACATTTTTTTCCATCAGGATCTTTTATATGCAAGGAATCTTTTATATGTACCATCCCACAGACAGGATAGTACATACCACAGCCTTTGGTATACCAGTTGTGGTGCACCGACAGGCGTCGCTCCCACACAGACTGCGCACCAAGCGAGCACTTTAATACTGGGCTATGTCCCACCCGCTTTTTGTTTTAAATTCAACATCCAAAATGTACAATTCTAAATTGCCCTGAAAATGATCATCTTTATCCAAACATTTCCACCCCACCCCCATCCCCAGCCCCCTCCCACAGATCTTGCTCAATTTGACGTATTTCTTTTCAACCCTCAAATTGTTCTTCTTAGAATTTTGTGACCCCTACCTCACCTCCCCTTTACAGAATCCTGGATCCATCCCTGAATGTTTTGCTTAGGTGTAATTAACCCAACATTTCTTTGTTTCTAAACAATGGGTTGCAAGACAGGTGTTCCTTGACCTGCCCTCCCCTAAAGCCACCCTTGACAACAGGTTCGATAAGTTAACTTAAACCTGCATTATGACAAGAAGTGTATTTGCAAAGTAAATTTGCTCACACAAAGCTGAGAATATTGACAGTTTGTTTTGAGGACAAGTCAAAGCAGAAGCCAAGACTTGTGGTTATTAAACAAGTAAGGTATGGAGGAAAGTCGATATCATGTTTATGGTACAAGCCAGGCTTGATGCACAGTTGGTCTAGGATCGATCCCTGTCAGTGGGCCCACTGGACTATTTCTCATTACAGCCAGTGCACCACGAGTGGTATATCAAAGGACATGGTATGTGCTATCCTGTTTGTGGGATAGTGCATATAAAAGATCTCTTGCTACTAATGAAAACATTTAGCGGGTTTCCCCTTTGAAGCTATATGTCAAAATTATCAAATGGTTGACATCCAATAGCCGATGATTAATAAATTAATGTGCTCTAGTGGTGTCATTAAACAAAAGAAACTTTGTTTATGGAACAAAAAATACCAATAGCAACTGAAGCAGATAAAATAAAATCCTGTCATACGTGTCTAAATTGTTTTATCTACAATTTTTTGATAGGTTCGGGGGGGGGGGGGGGGGGGGGTGTAATGGTATATGAAATATTAAAAAAAAGGTATAATAAAAATAGCAATTTACTGTTAAAATAGTTTCATAAAAATTTTTTTTTTATTTTTTTATTATTCATTCATTCATTCATTTATTGAAGGAAGGAAATATTTTATTTAATGATGCACTCAACACATTTTATTGATGGTTATATAGAGTTGGACATATGGTTAAAGGACCACACAGATATAGAGAGAGAAAACCCACTGTTGTCACTTCATGGGCTACTCTTTTCGATTAGCAGCAAGGAATCTTTTATATGCACTATCCCACAGACAGGATAGTACATACCATGGACTTTGTTACAACAGATGTGGAGCACTGGCTGGAAGGAGAAATACATGTAGCCCAATGGGCTCACCGACGGGAATTGATCCTAGATCGATCGCACATGAAGCGAGTGCTGTACCACTGAGCCACATTCTGCTCTTGTCTGTAGACTGACTCGAGTGTCACAATAATCCTGTTACACATCACCTACCTGTTTTTAAAACAAACAGGAGGTGGCAGGAGGCAACTGATCCCCATCCCATCCCAGCCACAGGAAGGAAGAAAATGTTTTATTTAACAACACTCTCAACACATTTTATTTACGGTTATATGGCATCGGACATATGGTTAAGGACCACACAGATATTGAGAAAGGAAACCATGGGTTACTCTTTTCGATTAGCAGCAAGGGATCTTTTATATGCACCATCCCATAGACAGGATAGCACATACCACGGTTTTTGACGTACCAGTCGTGCCCAGCCACAGAGCACATTGATTTATTAATCATCAGCTATTGGATGTCAACCACTTCATAATTTCTGACATAGTCTTAGAGAAGAAACCCATACATTTTTTCATTAGCAGCAAGGGATCTTTTATATGCACCATCCCACAGACAGGAAAACACATATCGCAGACTGATATACCAGTCATGATGCACTGTTGGAATCAGGAAAAACCCAGTCAGCTGAATGGATCCACCGAGGTGGTTTGATCCTGCAATGCAAGCACCTCAAGTGAGCACTCAACTGACTGAGACTTCAAACATTTGGTTATTCTGACATATAGTCTTAGAGAGGAAACCCGCTACATTTTTCCATTAGTAGCAAGGGATCTTTTAAATGCACTTTCCCACAGACAGGATAACACATACCATGGCCTTTGATATATCAGTCATTGTGCACTCGCTGGAATGAGAAATGGGCCCATCAAGCGAGAGCTTTACCACTGAGCTATGTCACACCACTAACGTAACAAATACAATAATATGTACTGCACATAAAATAGCCCTGGCTGCTAATCCAAAAAAAGAAAAAGATAAGCAATAGGGTGGTGACCGCTAGTTTCCTCTCTCATCATATGTCTGACCCCATTAAAAATGGGTTGAGTGCGTAAATATTTCTTTTTAGTTTTTTAAAGAAACAAAAATGATTTTTCCCCCTCATTTTCAATATACATGAATACAGGCAGTGACTGCACCACTAATAAAACTGTTTTGTTTTTTTCTGTTATGGATATTCATCATGTATTCCAGCATCTAGATTTCTCCATCTCTATCTGTTGGTATTTCAAATACTACAGCCCCACAACACATTAAGCCCAATTCCAGCAGCGTGTCATAGGCAAAGATATCTGGTTTATATTTGCAGAAAAAACATTAGGACCCATTTGAGAAAAACTAAACAAACATGGTCTGCTTAGAGAGCCTGGCCTTAATACCTTGCTAAATCTAGCAGGCACATGCCAATGACCAGGTTATTCTGTCCTGCCACTGGTCTGTAAGATGTATATATCCACCTTGACCTGCTATTGTGGACACCTGAATACACAGGACAGACAGTGCACACACAGTAAACACCTAACTTCCCAGGCTTGTCCAGGTAAACAGGCAAGAAGCAAATTTCATCAGCTATTTCAAAGATATAAATTAAGGTAGGGACCTAGCTCAGTCGTTAAACTGGTCTCCGTGGTGTCATGGTTAAGCTATCGAGCATAAGGCGGGTAGGTACTGGGTTCGCAGCCCGGTACTGGCTATCACTTAAAAACAAGTTTTAACGACTCACTGGGTACGTGTAAGACCTCTACATTGACTTCTCTCTTATTAACCACCAACAACTAACTTGCTGTCCTGAACAAAAAATGGAAAAAATGTAGCGGGTTTCTTCTCTAAGACTATATGTCAAAATTACGACAGGTTTGACATCCAATAACCAATGATTAATAAATCAATGTACTCTAGTCTGGGTTTCTGCCAGAGGGTAAAACGGATATGGCGCCATACCTAAAGATGTTTTGCTGATTACATTTTTAAGTTAACCTTTTGACAAAATTAATTATTGTATGACTTTCTTAACCCTAACTAAATTAATCAATTTTTCTTTCTGGGGGAGGTCCCCAATACCCTGTTGACTGTGGTTGCATTCAATTCCATAGCGCCATACCCAAAATATTTCTTTCTGGCAGAAACACTGGTAGTGGTGTCATTAAAAAAAAAAAAAAAGTTTAATTTCCCCCATCTCAACCAGTGCCCTACAACTGATATATCAAAGAGTGCCGGTATGTGCTGTCCTAAATCCAAATGTTTTTCATGGTCCCTTTTTAAATATCAGATCAGAATATAACCTCTCTAAACAGAATCCTTCTTAAAAGCAGACTTTTTATTTGGCCCCAAGGGTGTCCGGTTTAGACAAGATTTTTCTGAAACGTAAATATTTACAAAAATCCTTTATCATCACAATTCTTATGCAAGTCGAATGTTAACATCAAATTACTAAGAACAGAAGAACTAAGAACATTCTGGATGTACTCAGGTTGTATAGAGATACATTGTATGGTAACTGTGATATGAATCGTTCGTGCTGGGGTATTATTAAATATCTATTCTATTCTATTGTGATACGAGGGAACATGATATGGAAGAACGAACAGAGTGAATCACCCAATCTATAGACACTGTCCTACTTATGTGTGTGTGTCTAAAAGAATGTAATTTCTGCCTCACAAATGGGCTGGGTAGGAACCTCTCACTGGTTGAATTACAGCTTGTTTAACAAAAAAAAGAAGAAATGTTTCATTTAATGAGCCTCACCATTTATTTACGGTTATTGGCGT
>NC_054699.1:45959141-46008490 GCF_016097555.1 Gigantopelta aegis | reverse complement strand
TTGTGGACACCTGAATACACAGGACAGACAGTGCACACACAGTAAACACCTAACTTCCCAGGCTTGTCCAGGTAAACAGGCAAGAAGCAAATTTCATCAGCTATTTCAAAGATATAAATTAAGGTAGGGACCTAGCTCAGTCGTTAAACTGGTCTCCGTGGTGTCATGGTTAAGCTATCGAGCATAAGGCGGGTAGGTACTGGGTTCGCAGCCCGGTACTGGCTATCACTTAAAAACAAGTTTTAACGACTCACTGGGTACGTGTAAGACCTCTACATTGACTTCTCTCTTATTAACCACCAACAACTAACTTGCTGTCCTGAACAAAAAATGGAAAAAATGTAGCGGGTTTCTTCTCTAAGACTATATGTCAAAATTACGACAGGTTTGACATCCAATAACCAATGATTAATAAATCAATGTACTCTAGTCTGGGTTTCTGCCAGAGGGTAAAACGGATATGGCGCCATACCTAAAGATGTTTTGCTGATTACATTTTTTAAGTTAACCTTTTGACAAAATTAATTATTGTATGACTTTCTTAACCCTAACTAAATTAATCAATTTTCTTTCTGGGGGAGGTCCCCAATACCCTGTTGACTGTGGTTGCATTCAATTCCATAGCGCCATACCCAAATATTTCTTTCTGGCAGAAACACTGGTAGTGGTGTCATTAAAAAAAAAAAAAGTTTAATTTCCCCCATCTCAACCAGTGCCCTACAACTGATATATCAAAGAGTGCCGGTATGTGCTGTCCTAAATCCAAATGTTTTTCATGGTCCCTTTTTAAATATCAGATCAGAATATAACCTCTCTAAACAGAATCCTTCTTAAAAGCAGACTTTTTATTTGGCCCCAAGGGTGTCCGGTTTAGACAAGATTTTTCTGAAACGTAAATATTTACAAAAATCCTTTATCATCACAATTCTTATGCAAGTCGAATGTTAACATCAAATTACTAAGAACAGAAGAACTAAGAACATTCTGGATGTACTCAGGTTGTATAGAGATACATTGTATGGTAACTGTGATATGAATCGTTCGTGCTGGGGTATTATTAAATATCTATTCTATTCTATTGTGATACGAGGGAACATGATATGGAAGAACGAACAGAGTGAATCACCCAATCTATAGACACTGTCCTACTTATGTGTGTGTGTCTAAAAGAATGTAATTTCTGCCTCACAAATGGGCTGGGTAGACCAACTGAGGTAAAACTCTCATCTCGCCTGGTTGAACAGCTGTGAGGTATTTTGATAAAAATTTACAGCTTGTTAACAAAAAAAAAGAAAGAAATGTTTCATTTAATGAGCACTCAACACATTTTATTTACGGTTATATGGCGTCAGACATATGGTTAAGGACCACACAGATATTAAGAGAGGAAAGCTGCTGTCACCACTTCATGGACTACTCTTTTCGATTAGCAGCAAGAAATCTTTTATATGCACCATCCCACAGACAGGGTAGTACATACCACGACTGTTGATATATACCAGTCGTGGTGCACTGGCTGGAATGACAAATAGCCCAATGGGCCCATCGACAAGGATCGATCCCACACCGACCGTGCATCGAGCGAGCGCTGTACAACTGGGCTACGTCCCACCCCTGCTTGTTAACAAGTTAAAACAGACAACACCCAGGCCAACCTGTCAAAAATATAAGTCAAAGTCTGTTTTGTTTATCGACACTGATTTACTAATCATCGGCTAACATTTGGTAATTTTTACATATAGTCTTAGAGAGGAAACCCGCAACAATTTTCCAGTAGCAAGAGATCATTTATATGCACCATCCCACAGACAGGAAAGCACATACCACGGCCTTTGATACACTGGCTAGAACAAGAAATAGCTCAATGGACCAACTGACGGAGATCGATCCCAAACCGTCCGCACATCAAGCGAGCGCTTTATCAATAGGCTACGTCCGTCCCACCTTGCCCAATCTATAGATACTTTCCTATATGTGTTTGTCTGAAAGAAAAAGTAGTTTGTTTTATTTAACGACGCCGCTAGAGCACATTGATTTTTTATCTTATCATCGGCTATTGGACGTCAAACATATGGTCATTCTGACACTGTTTTTAGAGGAAACCCGCTGTCGCCACATAGGCTACTCTTTCTACGACAGGCAGCAAGGGATCTTTTATTTGCGCTTCCCACAGGCAGGATAGCACAAACCATGGCCTTTGTTGAACCAGTTATGGATCACTGGTCGGTGCAAGTGGTTTACACCTACCCATTGAGCCTTGCGGAGCACTCACTCAGGGTTTGGAGTCGGTATCTCGATTAAAAATCCCATGCCTCGACTGGGATCCGAACCCAGTACCTACCAGCCTGTAGACTGATGGCCTGCCACGACGCCACCGAGGCCGGTTTGTCTGAAAGAATGTCATATCTGCCTCACAAATGGGCTGGGTAGACACCATCTAGGTAAAGCTCTCTTGTTGCCTGCTTGAACACCTGTGAGGTATTTTGAAAAGAACTTACAGTCAGCCCGACCTGTCAAAAATATACGTCAAAGTTTGTTTTGTTTGATGACACTGCTAGAGCACAATGATTTATTAATCATCGGCTATTGGATGTCAAACGTTTGGTAACTCTGACATAATCTTAGAGAGGAAACCCGCTACATTTTTCTATTAGTAGCAAGAGATCTTATATATGCACTTCCACACAGACAGGACAGCACATACCACAGCCTTTGACCAGTTGTGGTGCACTGGTTGGAACGATGGAAAAAACAATCAATACTGCGATACAGGCATCTCAGGCGATGTAAAAAAATTACTTTTTGAGGTATTAACTCATACAATTTAACCTCAGTGACTTTGTGTAAGACAATTGTTTCATTTTTATGGATTCATTTTTTTCAGTGTGTGCATGTGTCAGTGTTGTGTTTGGGTCGTTTGTGTGTGTATGTGTCAGTGTTGTGTGTGTGTATATGTGTGTGTGAGAGAGAGAGAGAGTGTGAGTGTGTGAAAGAGTATGTGTTTGTGTGTGAAAAAATGTGTGTGAGAGTATATGTGTGTGAGAGTATGTGTGTGAGAGTGTTAGTGACAGAAAGAGATTGTGTATGACAGAAAGTGTGTGTGATAGAGAGAGAATGTGTCTGTGTGTCTGTGTGTGTGTGTGTGTGTGTGTGTGTGTGTGTGTTTGTGTGATAGAGTGTGCATGTATGAGAGTATGTGTGAGTGTTAGTGTCAGAAAGAGATTGTGTATGACAGAAAGTGTGTGTGATAGAGAGAATGTGTGTGTGTGTGTGTGTGTGTGTGTGTGTTTGTGTGACAGAGTGTGCATGTGTGAGAGTATGTGTGTGAGAGTGTTAGTGTCAGAAAGAGATTGTGTATGACAGAAAGTGTGTTTGATAGAGAGAGAATATGTGTGTGTGTGTGTGTGTGTGTGTTTATGTGACAGTGTGCATGTGTGAAACAGTGTGCATATGTGTGTGTGCATGTGTGTGTGTGCGAGAGAAAATGTGTGTGTGTGTAAGAGAGAGAATGTGTGTGCGAGAGAAAATGTGTGCGTGTGTTTGTGTGTGTGAAAGAGAGAGAGAGAGAGAGAGAGAGAGAGAGAGAGAGAGAGAGAGAGAGAGAGAGAGAGAGAGAGAGAGAGAGAGAGAGAGACAGAGAAATGTGCATGTGTGTGTGTGTGTGAGAGAGTGTGTGTGTGTGTCAGAGAGAGAGCGAGAGAGAGATGGATGGATGAGTAGATAAATATATTGATAAGTGGATGGATGAATAGAAAGATATATGGATAAATGGATGGATGGATGAATAAATAGATATATGGATGAGTGGATGGATGGATGGATGGAGGAATGAATAGATAGATATATATAGACATGTGGATGGATGGATGAATAGATAGATATATGGATGGGTGGAAGGATGAATGAATAGATAGATATATGGATGGATGGATGGATGGATGGATGGAGGAATGAATAGATATATAGACATGTGGATGGATGGATGGATGAATAGATAGATATATGGATGGGTGGAAGGATGAATGAATAGATAAATATATGGATGGATGGATGGATGATGGATGAATGGATGAATAGATAGATATGGATGAATAGATAGATATATGCATGAGTGGATGGATGGATGACTAGATAGATGTATGGATGACTGGCTGTATGGATTTGGGAATGTGGCTTTTGGATATGCACTAATCGTTTTTTAAAAGAGTGACTAAAAGTCAACAGTAGTTAGTGATTTCCCTAGAAATTTGGCAAGGCATGGTAGACCAAACACTTTTGTGCCATTTTCACCATTTTCAGGGCACTTGTTTTTCATTAAAAATATACAAAAATTAATTGAAATAAACATTAATGTAATTTATGTGCTTGCTTTAATAAATTAATGGCAAAAGATATAAGAGGCATATTTTATTAATTAATAATACCTTTTTGGGTGTTTTATAGACACTATAGGCAATTTTAGAATTAATTAGTGAAAAAGGCTTGTTTAATCTCAGGGCAGCATGGTGCTGATTAAGGCAACATGGTGCTAGACTATTGAGGCATGGTGCTGCACCATGCTAAAATAAGCTAAGGAAGGTGCTACACCGTCAAGGTATGATGCTGCACCATGCTAAAATAAGCTAAGGAAGGTGCTACACCGTCAAGGTATGATGCTGCACCATGCTAAAATAAGCTAAGGAAGGTGCTACACCGTCAAGGTATGATGCTGCACCATGCTAAAATAAGCTAGGGATGGTGCTACACCGTCAAGGTATGATGCTGCACCATGCTAAAATAGGCTAGAGAAGGTGCTAGACCGTCAAGGTATGATGCTGCACCATGCTAAAATAAGCTAGGGAAGGTGCTAGACCGTCAAGGCATGGTTCTGCACCATGCTAAAATAGGCTAGGGATGGTGCTAGACCGTCAAGGCATGATGCTGCACCATGCTAAAATAAGCTAGGGAAGGTGCTACACCGTCAAGGCATGGTTCTGCACCATGCTAAAATAGGCTAGGGAAGGTGCTACACCGTCAAGGCATGGTGCTGCACCATGCTAAAATAGGCTAGAGAAGGTGCTACACCGTCAAGGCATGGTGCTGCACCATGCTAAAATAGGCTAGGGATGGTGCTAGACCGTCAAGGCATGGTGCTGCACCATGCTAAAATAGGCTAGGGATGGTGCTAGACCGTCAAGGCATGGTGCTGCACCATGCTAAAACAGGCTAGGGATGGTGCTAGACCGTCAAGGCATGGTGCTGCACCATGCTAAAACAGGCTAGGGATGGTGCTAGACCGTCAAGGCATGGTGCTGCACCATGCTAAAACAGGCTAGGGAAGGTGCTAGACCGTCAAGGCATGGTTCTGCACCATGCTAAAACAAGCTAGGGATGGTGCTAGACCGTCAAGGCATGGTGCTGCACCATGCTAAAACAAGCTAGGGATGGTGCTAGACCGTCAAGGCATGGTGCTGCACCATGCTAAAACAAGCTAGGGATGGTGCTAGACCGTCAAGGCATGGTGCTGCACCATGCTAAAACAAGCTAGGGAAGGTGCTAGACCGTCAAGGCATGGTGCTGCACCATGCTAAAACAAGCTAGGGAAGGTGCTAGACCGTCAAGGCATGGTGCTGCACCATGCTAAAACAAGCTAGGGAAGGTGCTAGACCGTCAAGGCATGGTGCTGCACCATGCTAAAACAAGCTAGGGAAGGTGCTAGACCGTCAAGGCATGGTGCTGCACCATGCTAAAACAAGCTAGGGAAGGTGCTAGACCGTCAAGGCATGGTGCTGCACCATGCTAAAACAAGCTAGGGAAGGTGCTAGACCGTCAAGGCATGGTGCTGCACCATGCTAAAACAAGCTAGGGAAGGTGCTAGACCGTCAAGGCATGGTGCTGCACCATGCTAAAACAAGCTAGGGAAGGTGCTAGACCGTCAAGGCATGGTGCTGCACCATGCTAAAACAAGCTAGGGATGGTGCTAGACCGTCAAGGCATGGTGCTGCACCATGCTAAAACAAGCTAGGGATGGTGCTAGACCGTCAAGGCATGGTGCTGCACCATGCTAAAACAAGCTAGGGATGGTGCTAGACCGTCAAGGCATGGTGCTGCACCATGCTAAAACAAGCTAGGGATGGTGCTAGACCGTCAAGGCATGGTGCTGCACCATGCTAAAACAAGCTAGGGATGGTGCTAGACCGTCAAGGCATGGTGCTGCACCATGCTAAAACAAGCTAGGGATGGTGCTAGACCGTCAAGGCATGGTGCTGCACCATGCTAAAACAAGCTAGGGATGGTGCTAGACCGTCAAGGCATGGTGCTGCACCATGCTAAAACAAGCTAGGGATGGTGCTAGACCGTCAAGGCATGGTGCTGCACCATGCTAAAACAAGCTAGGGATGGTGCTAGACCGTCAAGGCATGGTGCTGCACCATGCTAAAACAAGCTAGGGATGGTGCTAGACCGTCAAGGCATGGTGCTGCACCATGCTAAAACAAGCTAGGGATGGTGCTAGACCGTCAAGGCATGGTGCTGCACCATGCTAAAACAAGCTAGGGATGGTGCTAGACCGTCAAGGCATGGTGCTGCACCATGCTAAAACAAGCTAGGGATGGTGCTAGACCGTCAAGGCATGGTGCTGCACCATGCTAAAACAAGCTAGGGATGGTGCTAGACCGTCAAGGCATGGTGCTGCACCATGCTAAAACAAGCTAGGGATGGTGCTAGACCGTCAAGGCATGGTGCTGCACCATGCTAAAACAAGCTAGGGATGGTGCTAGACCGTCAAGGCATGGTGCTGCACCATGCTAAAACAAGCTAGGGATGGTGCTAGACCGTCAAGGCATGGTGCTGCACCATGCTAAAACAAGCTAGGGATGGTGCTAGACCGTCAAGGCATGGTGCTGCACCATGCTAAAACAAGCTAGGGATGGTGCTAGACCGTCAAGGCATGGTGCTGCACCATGCTAAAACAAGCTAGGGATGGTGCTAGACCGTCAAGGCATGGTGCTGCACCATGCTAAAACAAGCTAGGGATGGTGCTAGACCGTCAAGGCATGGTGCTGCACCATGCTAAAACAAGCTAGGGATGGTGCTAGACCGTCAAGGCATGGTGCTGCACCATGCTAAAACAAGCTAGGGATGGTGCTAGACCGTCAAGGCATGGTGCTGCACCATGCTAAAACAAGCTAGGGATGGTGCTAGACCGTCAAGGCATGGTGCTGCACCATGCTAAAACAAGCTAGGGATGGTGCTAGACCGTCAAGGCATGGTGCTGCACCATGCTAAAACAAGCTAGGGATGGTGCTAGACCGTCAAGGCATGGTGCTGCACCATGCTAAAACAAGCTAGGGATGGTGCTAGACCGTCAAGGCATGGTGCTGCACCATGCTAAAACAAGCTAGGGATGGTGCTAGACCGTCAAGGCATGGTGCTGCACCATGCTAAAACAAGCTAGGGATGGTGCTAGACCGTCAAGGCATGGTGCTGCACCATGCTAAAACAAGCTAGGGATGGTGCTAGACCGTCAAGGCATGGTGCTGCACCATGCTAAAACAAGCTAGGGATGGTGCTAGACCGTCAAGGCATGGTGCTGCACCATGCTAAAACAAGCTAGGGATGGTGCTAGACCGTCAAGGCATGGTGCTGCACCATGCTAAAACAAGCTAGGGATGGTGCTAGACCGTCAAGGCATGGTGCTGCACCATGCTAAAACAAGCTAGGGATGGTGCTAGACCGTCAAGGCATGGTGCTGCACCATGCTAAAACAAGCTAGGGATGGTGCTAGACCGTCAAGGCATGGTGCTGCACCATGCTAAAACAAGCTAGGGATGGTGCTAGACCGTCAAGGCATGGTGCTGCACCATGCTAAAACAAGCTAGGGATGGTGCTAGACCGTCAAGGCATGGTGCTGCACCATGCTAAAACAAGCTAGGGAAGGTGCTAGACCGTCAAGGCATGGTGCTGCACCATGCTAAAACAAGCTAGGGATGGTGCTAGACCGTCAAGGCATGGTGCTGCACCATGCTAAAACAAGCTAGGGATGGTGCTAGACCGTCAAGGCATGGTGCTGCACCATGCTAAAACAAGCTAGGGAAGGTGCTAGACCGTCAAGGCATGGTGCTGCACCATGCTAAAACAAGCTAGGGATGGTGCTAGACCGTCAAGGCATGGTGCTGCACCATGCTAAAACAAGCTAGGGATGGTGCTAGACCGTCAAGGCATGGTGCTGCACCATGCTAAAACAAGCTAGGGATGGTGCTAGACCGTCAAGGCATGGTGCTGCACCATGCTAAAACAAGCTAGGGATGGTGCTAGACCGTCAAGGCATGGTGCTGCACCATGCTAAAACAAGCTAGGGATGGTGCTAGACCGTCAAGGCATGGTGCTGCACCATGCTAAAACAAGCTAGGGAAGGTGCTAGACCGTCAAGGCATGGTGCTGCACCATGCTAAAACAAGCTAGGGATGGTGCTAGACCGTCAAGGCATGGTGCTGCACCATGCTAAAACAAGCTAGGGATGGTGCTAGACCGTCAAGGCATGGTGCTGCACCATGCTAAAACAAGCTAGGGATGGTGCTAGACCGTCAAGGCATGGTGCTGCACCATGCTAAAACAAGCTAGGGATGGTGCTAGACCGTCAAGGCATGGTGCTGCACCATGCTAAAACAAGCTAGGGATGGTGCTAGACCGTCAAGGCATGGTGCTGCACCATGCTAAAACAAGCTAGGGAAGGTGCTAGACCGTCAAGGCATGGTGCTGCACCATGCTAAAACAAGCTAGGGATGGTGCTAGACCGTCAAGGCATGGTGCTGCACCATGCTAAAACAAGC
Source organism: Gigantopelta aegis (assembly GCF_016097555.1). Lineage (NCBI taxonomy): Eukaryota > Metazoa > Mollusca > Gastropoda > Neomphalida > Peltospiridae > Gigantopelta > Gigantopelta aegis. Next base: position 45,999,680 of record NC_054699.1, on the reverse strand, counting down.
TAGGGAAGGTGCTAGACCGTCAAGGCATGGTGCTGCACCATGCTAAAACAAGCTAGGGATGGTGCTAGACCGTCAAGGCATGGTGCTGCACCATGCTAAAACAAGCTAGGGATGGTGCTAGACCGTCAAGGCATGGTGCTGCACCATGCTAAAACAAGCTAGGGATGGTGCTAGACCGTCAAGGCATGGTGCTGCACCATGCTAAAACAAGCTAGGGATGGTGCTAGACCGTCAAGGCATGGTGCTGCACCATGCTAAAACAAGCTAGGGATGGTGCTAGACCGTCAAGGCATGGTGCTGCACCATGCTAAAACAAGCTAGGGATGGTGCTAGACCGTCAAGGCATGGTGCTGCACCATGCTAAAACAAGCTAGGGAAGGTGCTAGACCGTCAAGGCATGGTGCTGCACCATGCTAAAACAAGCTAGGGATGGTGCTAGACCGTCAAGGCATGGTGCTGCACCATGCTAAAACAAGCTAGGGATGGTGCTAGACCGTCAAGGCATGGTGCTGCACCATGCTAAAACAAGCTAGGGATGGTGCTAGACCGTCAAGGCATGGTGCTGCACCATGCTAAAACAAGCTAGGGAAGGTGCTGCACCATGCTAAAACAAGCTAGGGAAGGTGCTAGACCGTCAAGGCATGGTGCTGCACCATGCTAAAACAAGCTAGGGATGGTGCTAGACCGTCAAGGCATGGTGCTGCACCATGCTAAAACAAGCTAGGGAAGGTGCTAGACTGTCAAGGCATGGTGCTGCACCATGCTAAAACAAGCTAGGAAAAACACTAGTAGTGGTTATAGAAAGTTAATTAGGTTAAATTTTATCAGTTAATGGTTCAGGTCTATGTATGAAAAGAAAGATGGATATGTATATGGATGGATAGATGAATGGATGGGTAGATGGATGAATGAATTATGAATGGATTGTTAAATAAAGTTTGTTTTGTTTAACGACACCACTAGAGCACATTGATATATTAATCATCGGCTATTGGATGTCAAACATTGGGTAATTCAGACTCGTAGTCATCAGAGGAAACCCACTATATTTTTTTTCCTATTGCAGCATGGGATCATTTATATGCACTATCCCACAGACAGGATAGCACATACCACAGCCTTTGATATACCAGTCGTGGTGCTCTGGCTGGAACGAGAAATAGCCCAATGGGCTCACCAACAGGGATTGATCCCAAACCGATTGTGCATCAAGTGAGCGCTTTACCACCAGACTATGTCCCGGGATTGACAGATAAATGGATGTATTACTACTCAAAAGAATTTAAGGGTCAGACGATATTTTCGACATTATTTTCTGAATGTCAATTATATTAGCTAGACCATAATGTCACGCATGGTATTGTTCCATTTTGACGAAAGTGGGTCTAAGCAACCCATAAATGAATTAAAATCCACTGTCATTGACACTGTCGACTAGTTCTAATGGCGAAAACATGCTTACATTTGCACATAAATTAGGGCGAAAGCGAAAGGTCTGCTAAGTGCCCATAACTTGCTTTTTCACAAGGCGCTTCATTTGCACGCTTTGCACGTGTATTCCATGTTCCGAATGCTGAATTTCCGTATAATTGGAGCTTGCGTTCGTGTACGGTGCACACTCCAAATTCGACAATGGTACGACTTCAACTGACTATTGAAGATCGAGGAAGGGCTATTGCTTGGCTTCAGGATGGCAATACGCAAAGAAATGTTGCTCTGAGACTTGGTGTCAGTCAGAGTGTCGTTGGCCGACTGTGGCAACGGTACCAAGCAACGAATTCTGTTCGAAATCGTCCACGTTCGGGAAGACCCCGAAGCACTACAAATAGAGAGGACCGCTACATCACCAATATGGCTCTACGTCAACGCACAACCACTGCACGCCGATTACGTGACAATCTGAGGACTGCGACTGGAACTCGAGTGTCTGATCAAACCATACGCAATCGTCTGAGAGCCAATAATCTATGCTGCCGTCGCCAGGCTGTTCGACCACCACTCCTACCACGTCACAGAACGGCCAGACGTCACTGGTGCACGCTTCATCTGCGTTGGCAATGTGTTCAGTGGGGTCGAGTGATGTTCACTGATGAGTCCAGGTTTAGTCTCCAGTTCAACGATGGTCAGGTTCGTGTCTACAGACGTCCTGGGGAGCGCTTCGCTGATGTTAACATTAGACAACGTCACCGGTTCGGTGGTGGCAGTGTCATGGTGTGGGGCGGCATCTCGATCCACCACAGGACCCCCCTCTATGTGGTGGATGGCAATCTGAATGGAATCCGCTATCTGAATGAGATTATCCGGCCGTTGGTTCTCCTATGCCTTCAGCAGATTGGCGGCGGGGCAGTTCTGCAGGATGACAATGCCAGACCCCACCGAGCCAGGGTGGTAACGGACTTTCTCAGACAACAAGGTATCGCCAGGATGGATTGGCCAGCATATTCGCCTGACTTGGCCCCAATAGAGCACGCCTGGGCCAAATTAGGCAGGAGAGTTCGGAATAACCATGCCCCTCCGGCCAACCTTCATGATCTGGGTCAACTTCTTATGGCAGAGTGGCAGGCCATTCCCCAAGAGTTCTTCAGACGTCTGATCAACAGCACGAGGCAACGATGTGTCGAGTGTATTCGCGCCAGGGGTGGATTCACACAATATTAAACGAATGTTCTAATGTGTAAAATCCATGTTTGACAACCTTCAACTTTGACAGCATGTCATGTCACTTTCTTGTATACAGTGACGTTTATTTGTGGGGTTTTTTTAAATATGGAACAATAAATTAAATTTTTGGTGTAGTTTACATCATCAATCTAATACACTCTGAAACTTATTTGGTTATAAATTTTTGACCCTTAAATTCTTTTGAGTAGTATATATATGAACAAATAGGTGGATGGATGGATGGATGAATGGATAGATGGATGGATGAATGGATGGGTGGATGGATGGATGGACAGATAGATGGACAGATGGATGAATGGGTGAATGGACTGATGAATAGACAGATGGATGGATGGACAGATAGGTGGATAAATGGATGGATGGACAGATAGAGAAATGGAGGGATGGACGAACAGACAGATGGAGGATAGATGGATGGATTGCTGCATGTTTGTGTGGAATTATGGATGGAAGGATGGATGACTGTGGCAGACAGACGGGTTGATGGACCGATGTGTGTACTGTCCATTTCTGGGTAGGGTGGTGGAGCGTAGTCATGCTTGTATTGTTTTCACACTAAAACCTAACATTAGTATCTGTGTAAGTGCATGGTCAATGACTTCGATAACAATGCAGCTAAGGCTGTTCTAGCATTTTGTCGTCTTCCTTATATTATACAGGAAATTATATCATTTGAATGCGTGCGTAAGGCTTTCACATGCTCATATACCACATAGGTTTCGAGCACGTCCGCCCCAGGGTTCAGCCCCTGGAAAGCCAGGGGCCCAATCCGGGACAGAATTTAATCAGGATAATTTTGACTTTAATCAAAACAGGGGAAGGGGACTTTATGTACATATAAATGATCGCATGCACAATACACATGTTACGTTTGCAATAATGACTGGAAAGAGGGTGAAAAAAGGAAAATATTTGTGATGCTGACAAAATGCTTTTCTTAGAAATATCCTTGCAAGTGTTAAAACCATCGAAAGTAAAAAATCTGATATGAAAACTAATACATGTATTGGCAAGCAAAATTTATGGCATGAAATAATTACAAAATTTAATAGTCAGTCATCGGTTAAAAGAGATTTAGGACAACTGAAGGAGTTATGGAAATGGCTAAAATGCAAGGCCAAAAAAGATGTCTTCAAACTTAAGAAACACCAGAAGGGAACCGGAGGAGGTTCGCCTATAACAGACATTGACGAAACAAGCCAAACAATTCAAGGGGTGATTCCTGGTGAATTTATAGACTTAGTAAATCCGTTCGATGATGACAATGTCCTTCAAGCATCAATACTGCCTACAGAAAAGTTGACCAATGTGAGGTATATATGTTAAAACATTCTTAATCATCCCCGTTTGCAAGATTGTAACATCGACTACACAAAAAGTAACAAAATTATTTTAATAGGTGAAGTTTATCTATGCAATAGCTGATAGGCTGGTTGCCCAGTCTTTAATACAAAAATAAAGAAAGTTTTTATTCATAAAATTGTTCACTGAAACGTGGATCAAGGGGAGGGGTCGATAGGATCCAGAACGCCCCTGCTCAATATATATATATATATATAAAGTTTTCACTAATTTTAAAGTGGAGGTACCTCAACTATAATTTTTTTTCTTCAAATATACGACCCACACCTCTTGAAAAAAAAACCTGGATCTGCACCTGGTCAGGGGATCGATTTTACCATCAAGCCCGTAGCCATGATTTTTAGAGGGGAAGGTCGTTTAGGAATTTAACGGGGTTTTATGATAACAAAGCAAGGTATGAAGTCTTGTAATATGCTACATGGAATATTTTTAATTTTGGGGTGTTTAACAGGTTACTTTTGGCATTTATACTTTAACATTTTGTATTTTTAAATGATGATTTTCAACTATTTTGTGTTTTGTTAATTTTGGTATTAGGGTCTATAATCGGACTACAAAACCTGCACTGTGTGTTGACTATTAGGGGTTCAGTGGCAACATAGGATAATGCTCCATCACTCATTTACACGTCAAATTTATTTACCAGCATAAAATAATCACTGACCATACAATACTTATACTTTTTAATTTTTATATAGATTGAATAATATAGAAATTAATGAACCAGAGGCTCCAAAATGCCCTATTTCCGTGCCAAAACTGCTCCATCTCCAAACGACAAAACCGACTGAAAAACCAACCCTATAGCAGGTGTATCGTGCAGTGCAATTGTAACCTGGTGGTAGCCTAGGGTTACCGAAACTTCTGCACGTGCAATGAAAATAACGCATAGGTTAACCTGAGGGTAACTCGTAGGTTTTCATCACCCACCGATAACCCAGGCATGAGAAATCGGCCCTAATTGTTTATGACTTTCGTTTCACGCTGAAACTATCTCGACTGTAAAACATTCTGCAATTTGTTGCAGTCACCTGAGTCACGAAATTACATGCAATCTGAAGCGAAGAGTAATAAGCGAGTTGGTTTAAAAAGAAAATGTAAAAGGGGTTTAACTTTTCCTTCTGCATACACCTCCTACCCTACATAGATGGACAAGTGGAAATAATGGCGGACAATCAGATTTTGTGGACAAGTGAATTTTTGTTCTTACTTCTATCACTGTGGGTTACTTGTTAGTGGTTAGATGGGTGGGAGCCAGTACCAGGCTGTGAACCCTGTACCTACCAGTCTTATTTCCAATGGCTTAAACACGACACCGCCGAGGCCGGTACTAACCCACAGAACTGTGGGAGTTTCTTATAGCCCTGTCAAATTTAAGGTGCATATTTTTTTTTTTTTTTTAAGAAAATATGTTGAAATGAATGAATAAAATATACCTTCGGAAGGACTTTTCTTTGGCACTGTCACTAAACCTAACTCTATTTATTTATAAGTATTTATAATGTTCTTTATACGTGACAGTGCCAAAGGAAAGTACTACCATACCTTGTGTTCAGCCTGGGTTGACCTGTTCGGTGGGATCGTAATCTATCTTCCATCACCACAACCCTAGCCACCCCCCCCCCCCATGCCACTGCTACAAATATACACAACAGACTGAGCCGTGTAGATATCTCCACTACGATCGAGTACGTCAATTTACGAGAAGTTGTGGTTTATATAGAACCATACTTTTAGTTTCTTGTACATTCAGTTGTACAGCACGTTATTTTACATACCTGAGTCACTCGTCTTCAGCGATCAGCGATAAAGTTTTTGCTTCGTTTCGTTGTTAACCAAAATAATGTAAGGGAGAGCACTCTTTTTGTGACATAACGTTGCAGGTTTCAATGTACCAAACCAATTCCTATTGCCGCTAATATTAACGTCTACTTGTAAATCTGATGAAAGTTTGTTTTGTTTAACGACACCTCAAGAGCGAATTGATTTATTAATCATCGGCTATTGGATGTCAAACATTTGTTAATTTTGACATATATCTTAGAGCAATTAAGGGCCACCCCATTGACAGGATATCACTTAATTACCACGGCCTTTGATATATCAGTTGAAGTGTTATCAATATTATTATTGTTAACATCACCATAACGGACAATCAAAGTGACGTAATTGCATAACACGTAATGTGTCACACCCCATCCCATTTCCACAACCACTACATTTACATCTCTGTCTGTCTGTCTGTATGTCTCTCTCTCTCTCTCTCTCTCTCTCTCTCTCTCTCTCTCTCTCTCTCTCTCTCTCTCTCTGTCTCTCTCTCTCTCTCTCTCTGTCTGTCTGTCTCTCTCTCTCTCTCTCTCTCTCTCTCTCTCTCTCTCTCTCTCTCTCTCTCTCTCTCTCTCTCTCTCTCTCTCTCTCTCTCTCTCTCTCTCTCTCTCACATGTATGAACATGTATGAACATTTTGACATTTAGTCTTTATTCCTAATTCTTAATCAATCCTTGTTTTCTTTACATTTGCATGAGAACAAATCCAAACCCGAGAGGTTTTATATATAATTCATCATCTAAAACGCACGACGTTGGCTTATTTTCATTTTACAAAAATCTCTGTATGTTTTGAATGCAGGTTCTTTCTTCTATAAATAACTAAGGCTATTTGCATAACAAAAGCACCACTCTATAGTGAGTTTCAAACTAATGTTCTTTTCCACCTTACTAGCGGAATATATTTAAGAAACAATTTGGAAACATGTCAATAAACAATTCAGGCGCGGAGTTCAGGTGATACGCCCTCCCCTCGATTTTGGTCAAATAATATAATATTACAGAATACACAAAAAATGAAAACATATCACATCCACCTGTTCAAAAGCAACAACGGGTTTTGAACTCCCGCTATTGAAAAACTTTTGGATCCGCGCCTGCTTTTTCATTAATGTAAGTAAGTTTGGGTGTTATTTCTTCAATCTGATTAAAATTAGCTATACTGGTCTGGGGCGGATCTGGGGGGGGGGGGGGTCCAAGGTGTCCCGAACCCCCCACCCCCCTCAAATTTGAGAAGTGCCCCTTTTATTTAGGATTTTTAGGTTTTTTATACATTTATTTATTCTGTCAATGTATAGAACACTGTAGAATACGTCTGCCAGCGTCCCTGTTGTAGCACTATTATATTGTTGCGGCCCAAGGCCGCAAAATAGTGGTTTTGGCGTTTTTCTATACCTAACGGAGTGTGTGTGAGTTGTTTATTATGGTTAAAAACTGCTGTGTTCTGATGATCGACTATGATGGTGATTTGAATTGAATTCGGGGAACGATGGAATTTTATAAGTGAGTACTGTTCTCTTTAATAAAATAATAATAAGTGATTAATAATGTTTTATACATAAATAATCATATTTGTTATTTATCTTAATATTTTATTAGTATTATTAAGTCATTTTTGATGTTCTTCGCATTTTTAGAAACAGTTTAAAGATTATAAACAAAATAGGCTAATTTATTTGTCGTAGACTATACAGGTTTGTTTACACGTTGGCATTAGTGATGCGAAAAATTAAATATTTTTGTATGTATAAATTCAAAGAGAACAGTATCTACACGTTAAAATGTAGGATTTAAATTAAGAAATATTTATTATTAATCAGAGGTTATTCTAGAATTATAGTTGAGGTTGGATTTTAATTGTGAATTTAAACCTTTTCTGGGTTTGGTATTTTGACGTCGCCTGCCGACGTGTCTTCGGAGAAACTCGGAATGAAATGACGTAATGTTCGTTGACGTCATGCTGTATGACGTAATCCTTCCGGCTCTTAGGGTATAAAAGGCGGGACACGAAATTGCCTGGGGGTTTGCGCTTCCAGCAGACCCCGAAGACTGAAGACAGCAACAACAGATTGGAAACCAGTATTTCTTCGTGGGAAGCATAGGACGAAGAGTGCACTTTGCGTTAGGAAACGCAGTGACCTACATTGCGTCCAGTGCATGTAGAGAACGCAGTACCGTGCGTTTTACCGAGTGCACTTTGCGTTAGGAAACGCAGTGACCTACATTGCGTCCAGTGCATGTAGAGAATGCAGTACCGTGCGTTTTACTGAGTGCACTTTGCGTTATGAAACGCAGTGACCTACATTGCGTCCAGTGCATGTAGAGAACGCAGTACCGTGCGTTTACCAAGTGCACTTTGCGTTAGGAAACGCAGTGACCTACATTGCGTCCAGTGCATGTAGAGAACGCAGTACCTTGCGTTTACCGAGTGTACTTTGCGTTAGGAAACGCAGTGACCTACATTGCGTCCAGTGCATGTAGAGAACGCAGTACCGTGCGTTTATTGGGAACGCATTGCGTTAAGAGACGCAGTGATCTACATTGAGTAAGGAGAGAACGCACTGCGTTAGGAAACGCAGACGACCTAGATTTCGTCCAGATAGCGCACACTGTGTTAGCAGAGAACGCACTGCATGTGAAACGCGGGACAGTACGCATTGCGTTAGGAAACGCGGTAGAACAAGATTACGTACAATTAGTGCGCACTGCATTAGGAGAGAATTGTGGAAGTTATAAATACTGAGTTTTGGAATATATAGACGAAGTGGAGCTAGGGAGTGGCCAAAGATAGGCGCAGGGGTAAGGCGCGGCGTCGCACCAGTAAGTCGCAGGGTTCTTTGAAACGCCACTGACGTCCATTCATCTTATTTCGGATCAGGGTTGCACAGGATATATAGAATTGATGCTGTGCTGCTATAACACTAACTTCCTGAAGTGTTTTAATCCCCGAGGTTCTGCCTTCCATACGTTAACTGTATCGACCGACGCGGATTAAGAGGTGCTAGGGAGTGGCCCAAGATAGGCGCAGGGGTAAGGCGCGGTGTCGCACCAGTAAGTCGCAGGGTTATCTGGGAAGCCACTGACGACCTCTTGACGTACACTTGATTCGGATTGAGGATTGGAAGGCCGTCTCCATTCTGTTCATTGCTGACTGCCCCTAGACAGGTGAAATTTAGAGGTGCGGTACTTCCGCAAGGGACCAACGGATTGGATATCCACTTTAGCGGACCCAAGAGACAACGGTTTGACCACAGGGCGCCTACTAGGCGTAGCCTACTCTCTCTTCAGCTCTGCGGTGATTATCTACTACACAGGCCTCGTGTGGACCGACAGTACCTCTGGATCCGCCCTACCGACTGACAGCCCCGACCCAATTGTACAGTTGAATACACACGTGACCAGTGGGTGTTCAAGATCCAAGTTACGGTGTTGTTGTTTACACGCTACCAGCGTAATTTTCCGGTTCGAGTTTTAGTGTGTGGTGCATATTCTCGTGCACATTGTTGGAACGCAGAGTAACAAGACCGTTGTGTCAAAGACTGTTAAAGAGACATTTTCGCGATTCGCGTTCGATCGTTGATTACTGTGAACTACACAATATTCTGCTTTCTGACATAAAAGAGTTGTTTTCTTTAAATTTAACTGGTTTGTTGTATTGTACTTGTGTTACAGTTTTACGGGATAGCTTTAATAGCTAGAAGGTTCTAGGGAATTAAATAAGCGAACCTTAACCTTTCTAAGACCCTGGAGGGAACGTTTCCAGCTCGGACACATTTTACTACTACTGTTTGGTGACGGGGCGAAAGGCAATTGTGCGGCGCCTCACGCTACCACTAATTGGCACCGTGCAATTGGAGCGAACCCCGCTACAATATTATGGTCCATGTGAACCGTGTGTAATTTTTCAATAGTGCCTTTTCATAATGTTATGGTGCCCTTTTTGTCTTTGTCATCAGAAAAGCTGGATCTGCCCCAGCACTGGTCTATCAGTAATTAACAAGTGGAGCTGATTTGAATTAGGTTGTTATTTCTTCATCACGGTCTTCGTTAAGGGAGACTATCACAGGTGGTATTTTATTTGTTATAAAACTATTTTGCTTTCTGAAATCTTCGATCTTTATTACATGTCTAACGGCGTCAGAGAAATTTGTAGGTGTGACAGAATTCAAACCAAGAGCCAGTTCGACACACCACATCTGCTTGTTACAGCACTGACAAAAAGAAGAAAGGTACATATATATGTTCGACACGCCCCTTCTGCTTGTTACAGCACGGACAAAAAGAAGAAAGGTACATATATATGTTCGACACGCCCCTTCTGCTACGTGTGTTCGACACGCCCTTTCGGCTACGCGTGTTCGACACGCCCCTTCTGCTACGCGTGTTCGACACACCCCTTCTGCTTGTTACAACACGAACAAAAAGAAGAAATGAAACAACAAGTGACTCGCTAGAGAAGATTGTATGCTCGGATTGTTTGAATATAATGGATTATTTATTTTTGGTGAAGGAGATGTAATATCATGATTTTGTCCAGTCTTTCTTGAGGATGACTGCCTTTATATAATATACAGCATGGCCCAGATTTTTTTACATTGTACATCTTGTCAAAAATATTTTGTATATTTTGTATCATTATTATTTACAGAACCCCAGTATATTAATTAATATTTGTCCTAACCACAGGGACGTTGTAACAGTTACAAAACGAAATCTTACATGTATATATTACAATTCGGTCAACAGATGGAAATTTACAATAATTATTATCAAGAGGTTATAAGTATGAATGTTAATGATACAGATAGAAAAAACCCAGTTGTATACTATGTAACCTATTTTATAATATTTGATAATACACAAAATGTTTTTTAAGAAATGTTGTATTATATTGTAAATATCCATACACTCGTATCAACACTAATAATTAAATTAAATTAAATTAAATTAAATTAAAAACATAAATAAATAAACACTCACACACAAAACACACACACACACACACACACACACACACACAGACAAACAACACGCACGCACGCACGCACAACACACACATACATACATAGATACATACATACACGCACACATACATTCACACACACACACGCAGACACACACGAAACACACATACGCTAACACACACAAACCCGCACAACACATACACAACACGCACACGCACACACGTAATACATAAACAATACAAATGCAGCCATCATTAATACTGCTTTCTATTAGATATCTAGATTTCAGAATATGTTTAAAATGTTTAATATTAGGTAAAATATCTTTTACTTGATAAAAAATGTACCAAGTAATAAAATAGCTAGAAAATGTCTTGAGTTGTTTTATTAATTTCACCAAGTAGAATTAATTCGGCATCGGGAGATACAACGTGAATATGAGGATAGTTAATGAGGATTAGTTTGGGGGGGGGGGGGGGGGGGGGGAGGGGAGAGAGAGAATTCCAAAACATTTTGACTGGAAAGGTATAAAGATTCGTTTCTGTTTTATTAATACATTAAAAGGATATTCCTGAGTTTGCTGCAATTTTTAAGATGTTATTGACTAACAGAGACTTTTTAACGATTGTAATTACGTATCAAATATATTTTTTTGCATAAAATATTAGTGGCTGTGTATTAAACGTGTTTCTGGTCGTTGTAGTATTTGTACTAGGTTAAATTTAATTTTATTTCCTTAAAAAGATTTTTTCGTACGTACGAAATTATTTGAAGAGAAAATCCAGTTGGGGCTTCTTACAAATATTAAGACGACCAGAAACACATTGAATATACAGACACTGATATTCTAAACAAGAAAATATATTTAATATGTAAGTTTAATCGTAGAAATATTTTATTAGTCGGAAACATCTTACAATGCAGCAAACTCAGGAATGTCCCTTTAAATGTGATAATTCTATGCAATAATCTGCAATAGAGCCACATTAGCGTAGTATCTTGGGTTGTTTTAAACGCTTTGAAATATGTTATTATCCATCTGGTTTCAGAATAAATGAGTTCTTCCGTCCTCATGCTGTTAGTTCTAGCTGTTAAAATATAGTAATATATTATGGAACCCCTTTTCACCGAGAATAGTTTTCTCATGACATTTGTATCATCCACAAAGGAGAATCACTCTGGCTAAACAATCTTCAAGGGTCTAAGGTACTTTCTAATTGCTTGGGCAACCCCATACTAAGTTACAAACAGACAGTTCAGTATGGAAATCTGCTAATATTACCTTTGAAGGGGCCTGTGCACCTGCTCCCTGTCTGAACTCCCAGTATGGTGGAGGAGAAGTAGCTATTGCTGATATTACCTTTGAAGGGGCCTGTGCACCTGCTCCCTGGCTGAACTCCCAGTATGATGGAGGAGAAGTAGTGATTGCTGATATTACCTTTGAAGCGGACTGTGCATCTGCTCCCTGCCCGAACTCCCAGAATGGTGGAGGAGAAGTAGCTATTGCTGATATTACCTTTGAAGGGGCCTGTGCATCTGCTCCCTGCCCGACCTCCCAGTATGATGGAGGAGAAGTAGCTATTGCTGGTATTACCTTTGAAGGGGCCTGTGCACCTTCTCCCTGGCTCCCTGATGGAGGAGAAGTAGTGATTGCTGAACCTCCCAGTATGTATGATGGAGGAGAAGTAGTAGCTGATTGCTGGTATTACCTTTGAAGGGGCCTGTGCACCTGCTCCCTGTATGGTGGAGGAGAAGTAGCTATTGAACTCCCAGTATGATGGAGGAGAAGTAGTGATTGCTGATATTACCTTTGAAGGGGCCTGTGCATCTGCTCCCTGTCTGAACTCCCAGTATGGTGGAGGAGAAGTAGCTATTGCTGATATTACCTTTGAAGGGGCCTGTGCACCTGCTCCCTGTCAGAACTCCCAGTATGATGGAGGAGAAGTAGTGATTGCTGATATTACCTTTGAAGGGGCCTGTGCATCTGCTCCCTGTCTGAACTCCCAGTATGGTGGAGGAGAAGTAGCTATTGCTGATATTACCTTTGAAGGGGCCTGTGCATCTGCTCCCTGGCTGAACTCCCAGTATGATGGAGGAGAAGTAGCTGATTGCTGATATTACCTTTGAAGGGGCCTGTGCACTGCTCCCTGCTCCCTGGCTGAACTCCCAGTATGATGGAGGAGAAGTAGTGATTGCTGATATTACCTTTGAAGCGCACTGTGCACCTGCTCCCTGCCCGAACTCCCAGTATGATGGAGAAGAAGTAGTGATTGCTGATATTACCTTTGAAGGGGCCTGTGCATCTGCTCCCTGCCCGAACTCCCAGTATGGTGGAGGAGAAGTAGTGATTGCTGATATTACCTTTGAAGGGGCCTGTGCATCTGCTCCCTGTCTGAACTCCTAGTATGGTGGAGGAGAAGTAGCTATTGCTGATATTACCTTTGAAGGGGCCTGTGCACCTGCTCCCTGTCAGAACTTCCAGTATGATGGAGGAGAAGTAGTGATTGCTGATATTACCTTTGAAGGGGCCTGTGCATCTGCTCCCTGTCTGAACTCCCAGTATGGTGGAGGAGAAGTAGCTATTGCTGATATTACCTTTGAAGGGGCCTGTGCACCTGCTCCCTGGCTGAACTCCCAGTATGATGGAGGAGAAGTAGTGATTGCTGATATTACCTTTGTAAGCGGACTGTGCACCTGCTCCCTGCCCGAACTCCCAGTATGGTGGAGGAGAAGTAGTGATTGCTGATATTACCTTTGAAGGGGCCTGTGCATCTGCTCCCTGCCCGACCTCCCAGTATGGTGGAGGAGAAGTAGCTATTGCTGGTATTACCTTTGAAGGGGCCTGTGCACCTTCTCCCTGGCTGAACTCCCAGTATGATGGAGGAGAAGTAGTGATTGCTGATATTACCTTTGAAGCGGACTGTGCACCTGCTCCCTGCCCGAACTCCCAGTATGATGGAGGAGAAGTAGTGATTGCTGATATTACCTTTGAAGGGGCCTGTGCATCTGCTCCCTGCCCGAACTCCCAGTATGGTGGAGGAGAAGTAGCTATTGCTGATATTACCTTTGAAGGGGCCTGTGCACCTGCTCCCTGGCTGAACTCCCAGTATGATGGAGGAGAAGTAGTGATTGCTGATATTACCTTTGAAGCGGACTGTGCACCTGCTCCCTGCCCGAACTCCCAGTATGATGGAGGAGAAGTAGTGATTGCTGATATTACCTTTGAAGGGGCCTGTGCATCTGCTCCCTGCCCGACCTCCCAGTATGGTGGAGGAGAAGTAGCTATTGCTGGTATTACCTTTGAAGGGGCCTGTGCACCTTCTCCCTGGCTGAACTCCCAGTATGATGGAGGAGAAGTAGTGATTGCTGATATTACCTTTGAAGCGGACTGTGCACCTGCTCCCTGCCCGAACTCCCAGTATGATGGAGGAGAAGTAGTGATTGCTGATATTACCTTTGAAGGGGCCTGTGCATCTGCTCCCTGCCCGACCTCCCAGTATGGTGGAGGAGAAGTAGCTATTGCTGATATTACCTTTGAAGGGGCCTGTGCACCTTCTCCCTGGCTGAACTCCCAGTATGATGGAGGAGAAGTAGTGATTGCTGATATTACCTTTGAAGCGGACTGTGCACCTGCTCCCTGCCCGAACTCCCAGTATGATGGAGGAGAAGTAGTGATTGCTGATATTACCTTTGAAGCGGACTGTGCACCTGCTCCCTGCCCGAACTCCCAGTATGGTGGAGAAGAAGTAGTGATTGCTGATATTACCTTTGAAGGGGCCTGTGCATCTGCTCCCTGTCTGAACTCCCAGTATGATGGAAAAGAAGTAGTGATTGCTGATATTACCTTTGAAGGGGCCTGTGCATCTGCTCCCTGTCTGAACTCCCAGTATGGTGGAGGAGAAGTAGCTATTGCTGATATTACCTTTGAAGGGGCCTGTGCATCTGCTCCCTGTCTGAACTCCCAGTATGGTGGAGGAGAAGTAGCTATTGCTGGTATTACCTTTGAAGGGGCCTGTGCACCTGCTCCCTGGCTGAACTCCCAGTATGATGGAGGAGAAGTAGTGATTGCTGATATTACCTTTGAAGCGGACTGTGCACCTGCTCCCTGCCCGAACTCCCAGTATGGTGGAGGAGAAGTAGTGATTGCTGATATTACCTTTGAAGGGGCCTGTGCATCTGCTCCCTGCCCGACCTCCCAGTATGGTGGAGGAGAAGTAGCTATTGCTGGTATTACCTTTGAAGGGGCCTGTGCACCTTCTCCCTGGCTGAACTCCCAGTATGATGGAGGAGAAGTAGTGATTGCTGATATTACCTTTGAAGCGGACTGTGCACCTGCTCCCTGCCCGAACTCCCAGTATGATGGAGGAGAAGTAGTGATTGCTGATATTACCTTTGAAGCGGACTGTGCATCTGCTCCCTGCCCGAACTCCCAGTATGGTGGAGGAGAAGTAGCTATTGCTGATATTACCTTTGAAGGGGCCTGTGCACCTTCTCCCTGCCCGAACTCCCAGTATGGTGGAGAAGAAGTAGTGATTGCTGATATTACCTTTGAAGGGGCCTGTGCACCTTCTCCCTGGCTGAACTCCCAGTATGATGGAGGAGAAGTAGTGATTGCTGATATTACCTTTGAAGCGGACTGTGCACCTGCTCCCTGCCCGAACTCCCAGTATGATGGAGGAGAAGTAGTGATTGCTGATATTACCTTTGAAGCGGACTGTGCACCTGCTCCCTGCCCGAACTCCCAGTATGGTGGAGGAGAAGTAGTGATTGCTGGTATTACCTTTGAAGGGGCCTGTGCACCTGCTCCCTGTCAGAACTTCCAGTATGATGGAGGAGAAGTAGTGATTGCTGATATTACCTTTGAAGGGGCCTGTGTCCATGCTCCCTTCCCGAACTCTAAGTATGACGTCTTGTTTTTGATGTCCTTCAGCTGTAAAGGTGTCAGGTTCACCACCTCATCCACAGCCGCTCGGGACGACAGATTCCACAAACCGAAATGGTTGAGTGCAAGTTGTACGTAACCCAACGCGTTTGGGATGATCTTTGATTTCTCGTTGTTGAAGAGGAGGTAACCTCCCCATCGAGACGGCAGCCTCTGGTTGATCTTGAACAGATTCTTCAGGGTCTGGCTGCCAGGGACGGCTCCGCTCTGGACGATCCTGAACAGATCCTTCAGGGTCTGCATGCCAGGGACGGCTGCCTCTGGACGATCATGAACAGATCCTTCAGTGTCTGCATGCCAGGGACGGCTCCGCTCTGGATGTTCCTGAACAGATCTTCTTCAGGGTATACAGTAGCTATATATTCACAGGATTAAAATAACAACAAAAGGATTGCGTCCAACAAAATTACTTTATTTTTCAATCAATGAAAAACCTAACATATGTATTCAGCCACTTCACTTTCATTCTTCTCGTAACATTGTGTACCGTTGCTGTTTAGTGCAACGGGTGTTCGTGGATTTGTCCAGTGAGCGGTTGATCCCCGTCGGTGGGCTCATAAGGATATTTCTCGCTCCAGCCAGTGCACCACAGCTTGTATATCAAAGGTCGTACGTGGTATGTGTTATCCTGTCTATGGGATGGTGCATATAAAATATCCCTTGCTATTAATGAAAAAATGTAGCGGGTTTCCTCTTTAAGACTATATGTCAAAATTACCAAATGTCTGACAACCAATAGCCGATGATTAATAAATCAATGTGCTCTAGTGGTGTCGTTGAACAAAACAAACTTTATTTAATACGTTATATTTGTATAAACAGAAAAAAGTGCCCCCCCCCCCTCCCCTGCAGTAGTCTGCTCCCCATCCCGAGTGCACACCTCTTTACCCCGTCACCTTTCATATTTATGCTCCTCCCCTCCCTTCCCCTCCCCCAGTTTTTTCCTCCTCACCCTCACCCCACAGTACCCTGCTCCCCATCGCCAAATCTCTTTCCCCCGGCACCTTTTATATTTTTCTGTCAACCCAAGGCATGCAATCTAGACAGTGTAGTTGCCCCCACCCCCACTCCCAACAATATGGGTGGTCCCATGATAAAATCCTGGCTACGCCAATGCAGAGTTCACATATCGTTGGCCCGAGCCCGATATTGCTGCTCCGCACAACCAACTTGTACTATTATATCGGTATTTCACGTTCGCTGCAGCATTCAGTATTTACACAGTTTGAAAACTTGACTACGCCCTAGGTTCTGTATATATAAATACACCCGAGCATATTTGGAATTGGGAAATTGTTTAATGTGCACATTCAGAGCAAGCTGTTGTAGCGCACGCCTGCACTGGCAGGTGCAAGGAAGCACCAGCAGTCCAACCGTAGTTGGTAACAGGCGAGGGGTGGTATGGTACTATGTAATTTGGAATGTCCCGTAGGATTAAGCCAAAGGAAAATGAGTACGCATTTTGATGAAGGACATTTGGCGCAATTGTGATGGTCGTTCTAAAGAATAAAAGGTAGGGAGCTACGTATAGTTTTGGAATTTAGTAGGCCGAGAGTAGCTCGTTACCCGAGCACATGCGCCATATTCCTAACTATATAACGTTGAATGTAATTCATATGGTTATTGTCGTTCTCGTTATTGAAGGCGGGACGTATTTCAGCGGTAAAGTAAAGTTTGTTTTATTTAACGACGCTACTAGAGCACATTGATTTTTTATTTTATCATCGGCTATTGGACGTCAAACATATGGTCATTCTGACACACTGTTTTTTTTAGATGAAACCCGCTGTCGCCACATAGGCTACTCTTTTACGACAGGCAGCAAGGGATCTTTTATTTGCGCTTCCCACAGCCAGGATAGCATAAACCATGGCCTTTGTTGAACCAGTTATGGATCACTTGTCGGTGCAAGTGGTTTACACCTACCCACTGAGCCTTGCGGAGCACTCACTCAGGGTTTGGAGTCGGGATCTGGATTAAAAATCTCACGCTTTGACTGGGATCTGAACCCAGTACCTGCCAGCCTGTAGACCGATGGCCTAACCACGACGCCGGTCCCCAGCGGTAAAGCGTCCGTGGGTCCATTGGGCTATTTCTCGTTCCAGCCAGTGCACCAAAGGCCGTGGTTTGTGCTATTATGTATGTGGGATGGTGCTACTAATGTGACAATGTTGCTGATTTCCTCTCTAAGACTGCATGTCAAAATTACCACGTTTGACATCCAGTAGCCGGTGATTAATAAATCAATGTGCTCTAGTGGTGTCGTTAAACAAAACAAACTTTAAATTTGTCCTCGTTATTGCTAAAAATTACTTTGTTGCACAACACCACACACACACTGTAGTATTTACTAGTATCTTACAATAGCAATTTACTAGGCCACATTTGATGGGGCAACTTCCGAAAAAAGCCAGAAAATCCATTTAGAGGGGGCCCCAGTGACCAATCTGATTAAAACTAGCTCTACTGGGTCTACCACATGTAATAGTGCAGCTAATTTTAATTAGATTGCCCCAGTGACATGATATCTTACAATAGCAATTTACTAGGCCACATTTGATGGGGCAACTTCCGAAAAAAGCCAGAAAATCCATTTAGAGGGGGCCCCAGTGACCAATCTGATTAAAACTAGCTCTACTGGGTCTACCACATGTAATAGTGCAGCTAATTTTAATTAGATTGCCCCAGTGACATGATATGAGGTGGAATGCCAAGGGAACTTTGGGGGAGGTTTGGAGGGGGGATCGTAAAAAAAAATGAAAATTATAACTATCGCAAAATTTAGGGGGTTCCAGACCTCCGGGGGCCCTTAGATCCACCTCTGAAAGCCCACATCACCTCCACTTGAATTTGTTTTTATAACATAAGAAACAAACTACGACTTCTACTGAATACATACCACATGATACAAGTGGGCGATGTTTGTGTGGTATTGTGACTGCAGCAAAATCATTGACCCAACACGACTTCCTAGCAGGGCTGTCACGTTACATACTTCTGTACACGTTTTTAAAACGTCACCTATTCAGCGGGTCCCACGCATTTTGGTAAATAGCTACGTGTGCCTACAAACGCCTGATATTTGGCTCTTGGGGAACACACTATACGTCTTTAACATGTTTTTTTTCTTTGGTCACCAGAGGCGGATGGGGGGGGGGGGGCGGGGGCAGGGGCCCGAGCCTCCCCTAAATTTTGCGAGTTATAATTTTATTATATATTAATTTTCATTTGCTTAGCATCCCCCTCCAAACCTCCCCCAAAGTTCCCTTAGCATTCTGCCTCATGTCATTGGGTCCCCCCCCCCCCCCCTAAATGGATTTTCTGGATCCGCCACTGGTCATATGCGACAGATGTCATCTACTATGTTTCGGATTCGGAAATACTGATGCTTAATCGATGCTTAAATAACTGCCTTACACTATATCACTTTCAAGTAAACGTGTTTAAGATATCTGTCAAATCAACTCTTTTGTTTTCAGTAACACGTAAAACGAACACAACTCTCGGTTTGCTTGGTACTCACTGTTTTATATTATTATGTAGTCTAGTCATGAATCATTATAATATATGACACAGTGTTTTGTTAAACTATGATTTATTTTTCGTGTAAACTGTAATTCGTGTCTCAATGGCTGTCCAGCATTGTTCCACAGCTTTGTTGAGCAGAGTAGCCACCTTGAATGAAAAAAACAACAGAAAATCATTAACAAGACATAGATAAAAAAAAAAAAAACCCCTAAAATAACTAAAACGGGAGGTGGTGGTAGTGGTGGTGGTGGTGGTGGAGGGGGAGGGGGCAGTAAAATGAATGAGGACACAATAATAGAAGTCCTCCATTTAGAATCCGCATGCCCCCACCCCCCCCCCCCCCCCAAAAAAAAAAAGAAAGAGAAAAAAACCTTCTATATTAAAGGCACCTTTTTCATGTCCTTTATCCCTCTCTTACATACGGCCCTGGTAAGACATAACCAGTCATTAGAGCGACATAGAGTTTAGTGGATAATACTACTTCAGTAATAAAATTATAGAAAACTAACTTCACAACGTGTCAAAGCTTATACGATTCCATAAATATATAAGAGAGCATCTCCAAATGTATTTATTATTTTGCACTAGGTACGGCTGTGGGAAAGTTGTTAATTTAGCATTACTTTCATTTTCTTGCTAACCAATGGTAAGTGTTGACACTATTACCTATAATCACCACCACCATGGCCACCACTATTTTAAAAAACCCTTAGTATTTGAAACATATCTCAATATACTTGATAAAATTGTGTGTAATACATTTCTTAGATTTCGTATAGCTAACCACGTTTTGTCTATCGAAACAAGAAGCTGGGCCAATATTTTATATGAAAACAGAAAATGTATCTATTATACAACTGACGATGATGACGTTGTTGGTTTGATTTCAACTTATTTTCGTGCTTATATCCAATTAAGGTTCAAGCACACTGTCCTGTGCACACACTTCAGCTATCTGGGCTGCCTGTCCAGGACAGTGGGTTAGTTGTTAGTTGGTTAGTGAGAGAGAAGAGGGTGTAGTGGCCTTACACCTACCCATTGAGCCTTTAAGAACTCGCTCTGGGTTGCAGCCGGTACCGGGCTGCAAACCCTGTACTTACCAGCCTGTAGTCCGATGGCTTAGCCACTGCGCCACCGAGGCCGGTAATGATGTTGGTGATGAATTTCACTATTTATTTATATGTACACAATTTACAGAAGATAGATGTAAATAATATTCACAAATATTATTTTACAACATCAAATGTAAACAAATTTAAGCAGCTTTTCAATTGTAAAAATATCGGCACCCTCAGAATCTTGTTTAGATTTATAACTATTGTCAACAAACATTTCTGTTCTTCCTAAGACTTTCATTATTTTCAGTTTAGGAACTGTTTTTCCAAACCGTCTTCTTGATGCATATATATTATATATGTATTCCCCAAATGCCATCGAACGATGGCCCTGAGTGTAACAAACTTCCATTCTGTTCTTTTCTGGCTGACAATCTTGAGAGAATTCAGTTTGACCTTGTTCATGCTAAAACAACAACTACAACATCAACTTCATCATTTTATTACACACCAATGTAAGATATTGCTCATGTCATAACAATCACTCAATATCTAACTAGTGGAATATTGGCGTGACGTGAGCATGACGTGAGCGTGACGTAGATCACTTGCTGACCCAATTCGTAGAAAAATAACATGTAGTTGGTCTTAACATCTGCTTACTTTTGCGTTGCGACTTGTTTGCATTTGGTTTATAATAAATAAAATACTACACTAGCTTGCCTGTCATACCATTTTTATGAAACTCGTGAACAGTGTTGGTATCTGACTCTATTTCGCTCGTCAGATACCAAAACTGTTCAAAGATTTCATAAAAATGGTGTGACAGGCAAGCTCGTTTAGTATTCTATATGTACTTACAAGATATGGCTTATAACAATTCCTTAGCGATAACACGAAACACTTCTTTTTCTACAGCCTCTTTCAGTTTGGTAGACACTTCTGAAATTCAAACAAAATAATCAAAATAGTACATCGCATTTGTTTTCTCCAACAGCTCTAAATTGGCCCAAGAAGTCTGACGGTAAGAGTGCTAGACAGACATTTGGATAGTTATAAACACTCTCTTGATAACTGTCCAAATGTCCGTCTAGCTCTCTTAGCGTCAGGGTACTCGGGCTACTCTCAAATATTATCCGGTAGAAACAATATACATTTCATATGTAGTACTAAACCAAATAACGTCCGGCTGGGTCAAACTTCGGGGTGCACCCAACTTTTAATAGAGCAGTTAACATCACAAGTCATGTGGTTGGTGATTAATGTGAGTGTGTTGGTTGCAAGAAAAATTAGTTTCATCTGGGCCCAAAATGTATGCAATTCTGTTTCATCTAGTACCACTGTGTCAAGTAGCCTTGTGCTTGAAACATGTATGGGGTACCTGTAAAAAGAACGTACTCAAATGTTGTGCAGAAGTAGGGTAGTCATAGACGCTAACCGTTATCTCTGAAATGAGCAGCTTGACCCTTATTTTTTTTCCTGATTCACTTTAAGGATGTATTTATATGACTGGTGTTTATGTTGCTTGATACGCTACAGGTAGCAGTTTTAGCCACATACATGTATATTACTGTTGTCGTCTACGGGATTTGATTTGGTAGTATACACCCTATAACTATGTTTATACGCCGAAATAAAAACGCAATTACGCAGAGGTAATAATTATAGCATTACTACAGTGTTACTGTGTTACCCTTTCACAAAAATGAAAATATTGTTATGTTTAACGACACCACTAGAACATGGAGCGTCTGACTATGGTAGCGAAAGGAGGAAGATAACCTACTGGGTGGTTAAAACTAGCTATACCTCTAGAACATACTACTTATAAAGTTATACCTCTAGAACATACTACTTATACCTCTAGAACATACTACTTATACCTCTAGAACATACTACTTATAAAGTTATACCTCTAGAACATACTACTTATAAAGTTATACCTCTAGAACATCTGCCTATGTTTTAGAACTTACTACCTCTACATTGAACATTCCACCTATACATCTAGAACATACTACCTATACCTTAAACATCTACCTTTAACTAGAACATGCTACCTATACATCTAGAACATACTACATATACCTAGAACATGCTACCTATACCTAGAATATGCTACCTATACATCTAGAATATGCTACCTTTACCCAGAACATGCTACATATACATCTAGAACATGCTACCTATACGTAGAATATGCTACCTATACCTAGAACATGCTACCTATACCTAGAATATGCTACCTATACCTCTAGAATATGCTACCTATACCTCTAGAACATGCTACCTATACCTATAGAACATGCTACCTATGCTACTGGAATATATTACCTATACCTCAAGAATATTGTACAGTATTATGATTGAAACATTACATTTTCTTCATTAGACGAGGCACTAGATAACGATTCAAAGAATCAATCCCTAATGTACCAAAAGCCCATTCGTCTCTGCATTGCGAAGAAATATGGTCTTGATTGTGGATAACGGTTTTGCCGTTCAGATTTACATGCACTTTCCCACACAAGGATAGCACATACCACTGTCCTTGATACAGGAGTCGTGGGGTAATGGCTGGGACTGGAAACTCCAATCAGACAATCAAGTATCCACTCAGAGGGTTCGACCCTTCGACGCATTACCTCAAGTGTGTATTCTACCGGCTTAGGTAGATCCTGCTCACTTAAGCTTTCAATCACTGGGCAACCTAGGGAGACATTTCAACGCCATCTAGGTCCCCTTAACGAGCTACTCTCGGCTTACTAAATTCCAAAACTATATGCGTAGCTCCCTTCTTTACTATTTCGGTGGACCGTTCAAAAATGTGCCTAATTTCCTTCTCATAAATGCGCACCATTTCTCTTTGGACTCATCCTTCGGGACTCAAAATTCCTTAGCACCAAACCACCACTCCGTCTGTTACCGATCACGGTCGAACTGCAGGTGCTCCCTTTCACCTGACAGTGCAGTCGCGCCCCCCCCCCCCCCTTCACTCTCCCCACCCCTTTCCTGTCCTAGGCGGAGGAACCGGCTCAGGCCTAGACCTGCGCCCAGGACAGGCGTGCATTACAACAGCTTGCTCTGAATGTGCACGTTAAACCCTCTGACTTGACCTAAACTAACCACTGTCTGCCATAATCGTTTATATTGAAATATTAGCAGAGCTTAACGTGTTTAATGCTTTCAAACACTGTCTGCATAATCGTTTATATTGAAATATTTGCAGTGCTTATCGTGTTTAATGCTTTCAAACACTGTCTGCATAATCGTTTATATTGAAATATTAGCAGTGCTTATCGTGTTTAACGCTTTCAAACACTGTCTGCATAATCGTTTATATTGAAATATTAGCAGAGCTTAACGTGTTTAATGCTTTCAAACACTGTCTGCATAATCGTTTATATTGAAATATTTGCAGAGCTTAACGTGTTTAATGCTTTCAAACGCTGTCTGCCATAATCGTTTATATTGAAATATTTGCAGAGCTTATCGTGTTTAATGCTTTCAAACGCTGTCTGCCATAATCGTTTATATTGAAATATTAGCAGAGCTTATCGTGTTTAACGCTTTCAAACGCTGTCTGCATAATCGTTTATATTGAAATATTAGCAGAGCTTATCGTGTTTAACGCTTTCAAACACTGTCTGCATAATCGTTTATATTGAAATATTAGCAGAGCTTATCGTGTTTAACGCTTTCAAACACTGTCTGCATAATCGTTTATATTGAAATATTAGCAGAGCTTATCGTGTTTAACGCTTTCAAACGCTGTCTGCATAATCGTTTATATTGAAATATTAGCAGAGCTTAACGTGTTTAACGCTTTCAAACGCTGTCTGCATAATCGTTTATATTGAAATATTAGCAGAGCTTATCGTGTTTAACGCTTTCAAACGCTGTCTGCATAATCGTTTATATTGAAATATTAGCAGAGCTTATCGTGTTTAACGCTTTCAAACGCTGTCTGCATAATCGTTTATATTGAAATATTAGCAGAGCTTGTCGTGTTTAACGCTTTCAAACGCTGTCTGCATAATCGTTTATATTGAAATATTAGCAGAGCTTAACGTGTTTAACGCTTTCAAACACTGTCTGCATAATCGTTTATATTGAAATATTTGCAGAGCTTATCGTGTTTAACGCTTTCAAACGCTGTCTGCATAATCGTTTATATTGAAATATTTGCAGAGCTTATCGTGTTTAACGCTTTCAAACGCTGTCTGCATAATCGTTTATATTGAAATATTAGCAGAGCTTATCGTGTTTAACGCTTTCAAACGCTGTCTGCATAATCGTTTATATTGAAATATTAGCAGAGCTTGTCGTGTTTAACGCTTTCAAACGCTGTCTGCATAATCGTTTATATTGAAATATTAGCAGAGCTTAACGTGTTTAACGCTTTCAAACACTGTCTGCATAATCGTTTATATTGAAATATTTGCAGAGCTTAACGTGTTTAACGCTTTCAAACGCTGTCTGCATAATCGTTTATATTGAAATATTAGCAGAGCTTAACGTGTTTAACGCTTTCAAACGCTGTCTGCATAATCGTTTATATTGAAATATTTGCAGAGCTTAACGTGTTTAACGCTTTCAAACACTGTCTGCATAATCGTTTATATTGAAATATTTGCAGAGCTTATCGTGTTTAACGCTTTCAATCACTGTCTGCCATAATCGTTTATATTAGAACATGAGCACAGCTTACCGTGTTTAATGCTTTCAAACACTGGAACAAGAACATGTTTCTCTAAAGTTTCCAAGTCATCAACTAAACCTCTCTTTCCAATCCAAGATGTAAGACCTGACAGTCCCTTAGATAGTACACCGCTAAGAACGCCCGTAAGTTGGCTGGTGAGTTCTGAAATGTATACACATATTACATACCTATTTAATTTGTTTGCTTTTTAAAAATAAGGTTTATTAACCCCAGAAACAAATTTGATAGTGTCAGGGATGGGCGGCCCTGGTATCACTACCATACAGTCATGTTACAGGCTAGAAATTGCACACACACACACACACACACACACGTATATATATATACACACACACATTACACTAGTAATATTGAATATTCGTACATTAACAGAAAAGGAAGAAAGAAAAATATAAGGAAAGAAAGATAGAATTTAAATATTAAATTTCAAAATGGAGAATAGTACACTTTGTATTATTAATCCATGCCAATGGGAATAATATTAAATGGTATAATTTAACAAGAGAAAAAAGATGAGTGAATTTAATGTAAAACAAATTAGGAAGGTTTATTTTTCTAAGAAATTAATTTTCAAACAAGCTAGCTGTTTCACTATTTTTTCGATTGCCATATTTTAAATCAAATAAAAAGGTCCAGCCAAGGAGTCCATTGTTTATTGAATATTTCATGATTACAATTTTTAAAAAGGATATATTTTTCGATATCAAATTTAATTGTTAACATATTTTTAACGTTATTTATATTTAACATTTTTTTCTGAATTTTCATAATGTAAAAATAATATTTGATATTAATAATTAACCAATTTACAAAGCTACTGTTTTTGTTATTAGTCATGCCAAACATGATAATATCTTTACTGAAGTTAATTTTAATTCCTGTTTTGCATAGTATAAATGATTTTACTTCTTTCCACAGATTACGAACTTCGTCACACTTAAAAAATAAATGTTTTAGTGTTTCAAAAAATTATTACAAAAGCAACAGACATTAGAATCATGTAACGGATCATATGTAAAAATTTACTAGTCAAGATTCTGTGCAAAATTCTATATTGAAACCATGCTAAGGATGTATCTTTCACGTTACAGAAAGGTATAGTATAAAACTTTTCCTATTCATGTAAGTCATATAAAAACCCTCATTTACATATTTCAACTGTGCTTTTGGGGTTATTGTTCTATTATTTAATATATCATATATACGTTTTCAGCCACTTTTGTGTTTTAACAAAATGCTTAATTTAAATGGAAAATTTTTATGTTTTAATTACGCAAAGATGTCATCTCTTGGTATTTTGTTATCAACTATACATATTTTAGAAAGTCTCCTTGTTCATTCAATAAATCACATAAAAAATGATACCAGTTTAAAGGTATTTTTGATATATAAATGTTTTGGGTTTTTTTTATCTATACATATTTTACTATTGTAACAAATATTAATGCCTTGAATGTCATCTACAGTTTGGAGGTTGTTGCTTTTGTTCTGTATAATGTGTGTCTCCAAAATTTATTTAGTATTTGTTTTAGTTTAAGGGTAATAAAATAGTTACAATGTATAACTAAATATTGTGTAGATATGCTTGTAATAGATTTGAAGAGATTAGTCCACTTAGGGGTATTCGTAAACATACGTCGAATCCATGCATATTTAGAGCTGTTGCATAATTATTTACATTTATCATTTTGATTCTGCCATCTTTATAATTTTGACTTATTAAATTGCGTGCTTAAATTTCAGTACCACTTTTCTAAATAAATTTTTAAAAGAAGATATTTAAATATTGTAGTAGTGTTTCTTTTGGGTTAGGTAAGGCTATAAATAAATGCGTTATTTGGGGAATTATTAAACTTTTTAGAACAGTTATCCTTCCTAAGACAGTTAATTTTCTAATAGAGCATATTTTCATTAATTGTTCCGTTTCTGATATTTTCGATTCGTAGTTCAGTTCATTAATTCTGTCTAGTTTTACTGACAAGTTAATACCAAGTAAGGTAAACAGTTCTGCACCCCATTCTAATTTCCTCCTGGTATCATGGTAAACTTCCTTCAAATATTTTGTTATTTCATACCCAAATACCTTTAGATTTGGTATAATTTATTTTGAGGCCAGACACTTGCGTATAATAGTCTAAAATTGACAGTGTATTGTATAGAGATTCTGGGAAGCCTTTAAGAATAAAACTTGTATCATCTGCATATTGTGATATTAAGTATTCTTCCCCATGTATATAATATGATAGTGACACCTTTAATATTAGGAGACTTTCTTACTATGATGCTGAGGATTTCAACACATAAAATAAATATATAAAGAGGAATCACCTTGCCTACAACCACTTTTTAATTTAAATGATCAATGACGTCGTTTCGTCATCTCGTTTTAGTTATGTTCGAAACGTTTTGACATGGTCCTTGGTTGTTATTCATGAAAATAATATTTTGGATAAATGTGGATAATAAAGAAATTATTACACTCGCGTGTGAACTGTACTGATTTTATGAAACTTGTGTCAGGATTCTTGTATTACCCTCGCTCTCGTTCGGGTAATACAAAAATCCTGACACTCGTTTCGTAAAATCAGTACGACACACAAGCTCGTATAATAATCTCCATTTATTACCCCAGCAGACACTCATAATGGAGAAATATGCATTGGTTTAACGTACACTACTATTGGACGATTTGACGCCAACAAACCAATCACCTTGTCGGTATTAAATATGACGTCATCACGATTTGGCAACTTGTAATAAAATGGTAGGGTTTTTTTGTTGGTTTTTTTTTTTTTAACGGACACATGCTGTTGTTACGGACACATATTGTTGGTCAGAGCGGAAAATGCCAATGGAAACATATCGCTTTTTCCATAGTTTCTCTGGTTTTTCAGAGCGAGGTGAAATACGTTGTCACGGCTAGTGAAATAGTGAATCTGGCATATGACGCTACATTGGGTCAAACTTTAACATTTATTGGGGAGGAATATACTGGGCAGCTGTTCTCAGGGCTTGGTATCTCTCCACAAATTATCATTATTTTATTGGCTGCTCTTAACTTATTGATTTATTAGATGACATTGTGCGCTCGAACTGGTTTTAATATGCGAGGGGCAGCTGTTCGCAGAGCCTCTCGACTCTCACTGGTTTTAATATGCGAGGGGCAGCTGTTTGCAGAGCCTCTCGACTCTCGTTGGGTTTTATATGTGAGGGGCCGCTGTTCGCAGGGCCTCTCGACTCTCGTTGGGTTTTATATGTGAGGGGCCGCTGTTCGCAGGGCCTCTTGACTCTCGCTGGGTTTTATATGTGAGGGGCCGCTGTTCGCAGGGCCTCTTGACTCTCGTTGGGTTTTATATGTGAGGGGCCGCTGTTCGCAGGGCCTCTCGACTCTCACTGGGTTTTATATGTGAGGGGCCGCTGTTCGCAGGGCCTCTTGACTATCGCGGGTTTTATATGTGAGGGGCCGCTGTTCGCAGGGCCTCTTGACTCTCGCTCGGTTTTATATGTGAGGGGCCGCTGTTCGCAGGGCCTCTCGACTCTCGCGGGTTTATATGTGAGGGGCCGCTGTTCGCAGAGCCTCTCGACTCTCGCTGGGTTTTATATGTGAGGGGCCGCTGTTCGCAGGGCCTCATGACTATCGCAGGTTTTATATGTGAGGGGCCGCTGTTCGCAGGGCCTCTTGACTCTCGGAGGTTTTATATGTGAGGGACCGCTGTTCGGAGGGCCTCTTGACTCTAACTAGTTTTAATATGCTGGTCGATGTTCGCAGCTTTGACTCTTGTTTGATATTGTTTTGAATCGACTGTTTTTGACTGCCATTTTGCCTTTTCTAGTCGGTAGCAAGTTTAAGAAATCTAGACGTGGCCAGTATTGAGAAAAACTTGAGTGGATGGGTTAAAAAAAACAAAAAAAACAACCGTAAATAGTGATCGTTGTCAGTAATTTTGTTTAAAGTAGTGTCTACAATAACATAAGGTCAAGTACTTGAAAAGTACTGGTTTGAATGGGCCTCCCCCCAAAAAAATAATAATAAAAAAACAAAAACAAACAAAACAAAAAACAACGAACTCGTCTTCCTATGGTTCGACCAATGGAACACCGTTAAACTAATAATTAAATTTCCGTTATATTTATTACAATTTCATTGGTCCAGAAGTAGCAACAGAGTTTGATCATTTACCAACGTCATCAGGGAACGTTACATAAAATAATTACGTCACTTTATATTGATACTTTGTATTATTAAGCCTTATTCTAGAACCAAAAAACCCCAACTAACTCGAAAGAAAATATGATCTTGTGTGCGTTTATTAATAAGTATGTTTCAAAAGTAATAATAACTATAGTCTGTTATTTCCTATAAGCCCATTGTAAATTGTCACCCAAAGCAAAAACAAAGGAACGTTGGTCTACTTTTGGTTTAATCAATAGCATGTAACACATGTTGCGAGTCCAGTTAATCACAGACTAAACAATTGTACAATGACATGTCAATCAAAACAAAAACTAAAGAATGTTTTTATCCTTGACGTTATATATATTTTTTTAAACCCGGAAAAAGCGTGACATCATTCAAAACAAAAACGGGAAAAGCGTGAAGGCATATTCATCATCGACGTCAAACCAAAATGCTAGACTTTCCCAACCAGTAATGATAATATATTGTTTGATTGGGTCATAATAATGTCAAAATCTTACGAGTTGTAAGTTGTCCAGCAGCTTGCAGAAGAGCCTGTTTTTCAAGATTTTTCAACTCGTCGCTTAGACCTCTCTTTCCAAACCAGGAGCCAAGACCTGACAGTCCCTTAGTTATTGCACCGCTAAGTACGCCGGTAAGTTGGTTGGTAAGTTCTGAAATTTATTATTTAAACACAATGTATTCATTGTTACTGTTTTCAAACTGAAGAAACCTTTTTAAATTGATTTCTTACACACCCGTTGGTGAGAACATCATTCGTTATTTTTGATAAAACATGCTTGTTAACACATACACATGCGTTAACACTTTAAAGACATACAACTGGCTACTCCTATGTGATGACCAGGTCACCAATGCCATACCATCCAATGAAAGAAAAAGAAGAATTGTCGAATCGATCACTCCGTTATGTACAAGATAACCTAAAATTTACTTGTCTGTGACAGACAAGTTACCTATAAGCGCTAGGACTGTAAATAGATTTTCGTTTGAAAAAGGCATTTAAATTTATTTTAAAACTGTTTCTTTTTTCAGGATATATAAGAAATAGAATAGAGCATTTGTGTCCATTAGATACCATTTATCTTACAACTCGTTGTTTAGAAGCATATACAACTCGCTTTCGCTCTTTAGATACGTTTTAAAACAACTCGTTGTAAGATAAATGGTATCTAATGGCCACTCATGTAGTATTATCTATTTATTACACACAGGTGTAACATATTACTCATGTCATATCAATTACTCAATATCTAACTAGTGTAATATTGGCACGCGCAGAGTGGTGCAGTAGTTTTTTTATAATTTGAATGACGTCTGCAATTCTAGACTTTCCCAACCAGTAATGATAAAATACATAACACCATTGTTATATTATTTGATTGGGTCATAATAATTTAAAATCTTACGAGTTGTAAGTTGTCCAGCAGCTTGCAGAAGAGCCTGTTTTTCAATATTTTTCAACTCGTCGCCTAGACCTCTCTTTCCAAACCAGGAGCCAAGACCTGACAGTCCCTTAGTTATTGCACCGCTAAGTACGCCGGTAAGTTGTTGAGTAAGTTCTGAAATTTATTATTTAAATACAATGTATTCATTGTCATTGTTTTCAAACTGAAGAAGCCTTATTAAATTGATTTCTTACACACCCGTTGGTGAGAACATCATTTGTTATTTTTGATAAAACATGCTTGTTAACACATACACATGCGTTAACACTTTAAAGACATACAACTGGCTACTCCTAGGTGATCACCTGGTCACCAATGCCATACTATTTAATGAAAAACAAAACGAATATCGAATCGATCACTCCGTTATGTACTAGATAACCTAAAATTTACTTCTCTGTGACACGCAAGTTAACTATAAACGCTAGGACCATAAATAGGTTTTCGTTTGGAAAAGGTATTTAAATTTATTTTAAAACAGTTTCTTTTTTCAGAATATATAAGAAATAGAATACAGCATTTATGTCCATTAGATACCATTTATCTTACAACTCGTTGTTTAGAAGCATATACAACTCGCTTTCGCTCTTTAGATACGTTTTAAAACAACTCATTGTAAGATAAATGGTATCTAATGGCCACTCATTTAGTATTCTCTATGTATTACACACCAGTGTAAGATATTACTCATGTCGTAACAATTAGTCAATATCTAACTAGTGTAATATTGGCACACGCAGACTGGCACGGTAGTATTTTATAATTTAAATGACGTCTGTATTCAAATGACGTCACTTCGCATCTCCCTGCAATAAAATAAACTGGGTGCATGACGCATCCTTTTTTATGAACGCTAGAAAATATTAAACGCAAAATTGCCATTGAAAATGTTTTGTTCAGATATTATTAACGTATCTAAACGTGTTTGTAGAAAACGGTGTAAATTTAAAGTGTACCATTACGAAATATGGCCAAGAATTGAAATTGGCCAAGAATTGAAATTGCTATAAGATTGGCTGTTATATTTGGTCCTATTGTGTACGATGCCAAAACGATGTTGTGGCAAGTGTCTGTCGTGAAACTGCTACACCTTTTTTATCGCCCTATACAAAAAATATCAGCAGCACTTCTAGTCAATACCATTCACTGATCTCAATCTTTGCTGGTCCAATCAACACTTCAGTCGTATTGTGCGCCAAGATCTAAACTCTACATTGCTGACGTCTCGTTGCTCATTGCGAGGTCGTTTAAATTTACCTTTGACGTAGATTACTTGCGGACCCAAGTCGTAGAAATATGAGGTGCAGTAGGTCTCGACATCTGCTTACTTCTGCGTTGCTGCTTGTTTGCGGATGGTTTGTATTGGTAATAAATGAAATACTAAACTACCTTACCTGTCATACCATCTTTATGAAACTCATGAACAGTGCTCGTATGTGACACGCTTTCGCTCGTCAAATAAAAAAAACCTGTTCACTCGTGTCATAATAATGGTATGACAGGCAACCTCATTTAGTATTCTATATTTCTTTATTATCATGTTTTGTTAACATTTAACTTTAAACTTTTAGATCTTCATTGAAAATTTGATGTCGAAATTACTACTTTAAAAAAAATATTATTAAGTAGTCCGATCCTCTCTTCTTTCTCTTATTTATTTTTGGACTGTCCTTCTAAAATGCTCCAAATTATATAAAGAAGTCAGTTCCTTTTATTTGTGGCTTGTAACTTTTGTTTTTCTTTTTTTTAAAATTTCTTAGAACTTTTTTTACTAATTGCTATTTTCAAAATTCTACCCATTTTCAACTCTACACCCCCCCCCCCCCCCCCCCCCCCCCATCCCGAGTCAGGTCACTGATCCTATTGGAGGTCGGACTCTGGATGGGCGTGTTTGAAACCCTAGTGGTAAATGAGCACGTTAAACTAGTTATCTATCTATCTATCTATCTATCTATGTATCTGTGACACACAAGTTATTTGAGTGCTAGAGCCGTAAATAGGTTTTCGCTTGAAAAGGGTATTTAAATTTATTTTAAAACTGTTTTTTTCCATGATATATAAGAAATAGAATACAGCATTTGTGTCCCGTTAGATACAATTTATCTTACAACTCGTTGTTTAAAAGCATATCCAACTCGCTTTCGATTTTTAGATACGTTTTGAAACAATTCGTTATAAGATAAATGGTATCTAGCGGCCACTCAAGTAGTATTCTCTATTTATTACAAATCAGTGTGAGATACTACTCATGTCATAACAATTACTCGATATCTAACTAATGTAATACTGACACGTGTAGACTGTCGCGGTAGTTCTTTTTTATAATTTGAATGACGTCGGTATTCGAATGACGTCACTTTGCATCTCTCTGCAATCAAATAAACTAGATATATGACGCGTCCTTTTTACGAACGCTAAAAAACATTAAATGCAAAATTGCCATTGAAAATGTTTTGTTACGGTATTATTAAGGTATCTAACCGTGTTTGTACAAAACAGTGTAATTATAAAGTGTACCATTAGAAATATGGTCAGGAATTGAAATTGCGATAAGATTGGCTGTTATATTTGGGACTATTGTGTAGGAATACAAAACGATGTTGTGGCAAATGTCTATTGTCAAACTGCTACTCTTTTTTTTACGGCCCTATATACAAAATATCAGCATCACATCTAGTTAATCCCATTCACTCATCTCAATCTTTGCTGGTCCAATCAAAATTTCAGTCATATTGTAGCCAAAATCTAAATAACTGTACATTGCTGACGTCTCGTTGCTCATTGTGACGTCGTTTAAATTTACTTTTGACGTAGATCACATGCTGGCCTAATTCGTAGAAAAATAACGGGTAGTAGGTCTCGACATCTGCTTACTTCTGCGTTGCACCTTGTTTGCGGATGGTTTGTATTGGTAATAAATGAAATACTAAACTAGCTTGCCTGTCATACAATCTTTATAAAACTCGTGAACAGTGTTGGTATCTGACTTGCGTTTGCTTGTAGATACAAAACTGTTCACTCGTTTCATAAAAATGGTATGACAGGCAAACTCGTTTAGTATTCTATATTTCTTTATTATCATGTTTTGTTGACATTTAACTTAAAATAAAATGGAACACTCAGTAACTTTCATTTTCTATAGTTATTTTCGTGCTTGTATTCAATTAAGGTTGAAGCACGCTATCTTGGGTACACACCCTGGCTATCTGGGCTGTCTGTCCAGGACAGAGGTTTAGCTGTTAGTGGTTAGTGAGAGAGAAGTCAGTTTAGTGGCCTTTCGCCTACCCATTGAGCCTATCTGGGTGGGATCCGGTACCAAAAGCGAAAACAAAGGACCGTTGCTATGCTTTTGGTTTAATCAATAGCATGTATCAAGTGTTGCGAGTCCAGTTAATCACAGACTAAACAATTGCACAAATGACATGTCAACGAAAAGAAAAACAATACTACGTAATTAGGTTTCCAACTGTAATGTCACCCAAAGCAAAAACCAAAGGAACGTTTTTCTCATTTACTTCATATTCAAAACAAAAACGAAAACAAAATGTAACGTGAGATTCAAAATAAAAACAGAAAAAAGCATGAAGTCGCATTCATCGATGCCAAACCAAAATGCTAGACTTTCCCAACTATTAATCCTACTATACATAACACCATTGTTATATTGTTTGATTGGGTCATAATAACTTAAAATTCTTACGATTTGTAAGTTGTCCAGCAGCTTGCAGAAGAGCCTGTTTTTCTAGATTTTTCAACTCGTCGCCTAGACCTCTCTTTCCAAACCAGGAGCCAAGGCCTGACAGTCCCTTAGTTATTGCACCACTAAGAACGCCGGTAAGTTGGTTAGTAAGTTCTGAAATGTGTTATTTAAACACAATGTATTCATTGTTATTGTTTTCAAACTGAAGAAGCCTTATTAAATTGATTTCTTACACACTCGTTGGTGAGAACATCATTCGCTATTTTTGATAAAACATATTTGTTAACACATGGCAAACTCGTTTAGTATTCTATATATACTGACACACAATAAAAACGTAAAAACTACTTTTCATGAATTGATGGATAATGTAATATGACATTAATAACTGGTATTCATGAGATACATTCACATGGAAACATGGCCAGTTATCATCAGTAATCGAGTTGCATTCATAATCGAAAAGTTCAACACACACACACACACACACACACACACACACACACACACACACACATATCAAAGTCAGTATCTGGTGTGTCCACCATTGGCCCGTGAACATGCGTGAAGACGACGGGGAAAGGATTGGTACAAATATCTCAAATAAGCCACAGGAATGTTCCTCCACGCCTTCTGCAACGCCTGTGCAGGCTCAGCGACGTTACGCGGTGGTGGCTGGCGGTAACGTACACGACGTCCTAACTCATCACACATGTGTTCAATTAGATTCAAATCCGGTAAAACGGCGGGCCAGTTCATAACGGTGATACCGGCTTGTTGCAAGAATGCCTGGGTAATTCTTGCAGTATGTGGATGGGCATTGTCTTGTTGAAACAGAAGGGGACCTCCTGGTCTTCGGTGACGGCGCAAAAGTGGCTGGAGAACTGGCCTTAGGATAACGTCAACATAACGTTGGGCTGTAAGGGCATCGTGGACAATGATGAGATCACTCCTGAAATCACAGTTGATTGCCGCCCATACCATTAGACAACCGCCGCCAAACCGATCACATTCCCTCACACATCCGTCAGCGTACCGTTCATGGAGTCTCCTGTACACACGTGCTCTTTCATCGGCAAAGGAGACAGAGAAACGGGACTCATCTGAGAAAACAATGCTCTGGTAAAAGGCTTGTGGATGATTACCATTCTGGAGAGCAAACTGTAGTCTCTCAGCACGATGTTGCGGTGTCATGATGTTACCGTTGTACGGGTGTCTGCATCTGAGTTTAGCCGTTCTGAGTCAACGGATGACCGTCATTGGATGGATATGCCTTCCATGACGTCCTATCGTATTGCTTGCTGTCATCGTCGCAGTTCTGAACTGGTCACGGAGGTGGTGTTGTCGAATCTGCCGATCTTGGCGTGGGGTCGTAACGGGACGTTGACCAGGTCGAGGTCGATCACGGACACTCCTGGTCTGTTGATGACGTTCAACAAGTTGTCCAATAGTTGATGGATGGACTCTGAAGGTCCTAGCGACTTGGCTTTGCGAAGTTCCCCCTTGAACCATGCCCAACGCTCGCTCCCTTTGTTCTTCTCTGAGTCGTGGCATTCTTAATGTGACGAGGAATATGACACCGTTACGTGACTTTTATGTGTCCGCATACTGGCATTTCACGTGCATTGCATGCAGCAAAATTGAGCATGTAGTGAACGCATTTCACACCATTTTGTGTGTTTCTGCTATTGTATGTGTAACAAGAACAAAGCCAGGATTAAAACCCGGACAAAAGTACCAATCAATGGCTTCCTCTCATAAATTGTTATTTTAAGTCCAATAAAAATATTTTTCATTAATCACAACAAAATATCGAAAAATATCTGTTTTGCGTTTTCATTGTGTGTCAGTACATGTATTTATTTCTGTATTATCATGTTTTGTTAACATCTAACTTACAGTAAAATGGAACACTCAGTTAATTTTATTTTCTATAGTTATTTTCGTGTTTATATTCAATTAAGGACTGAGTTAAGTCATTTTATTTCATTTCATTTCAACTTATTTTCGTGCTTATATTCAAGCTTATATTCAATTAAGGTTGAAGCACGCTGTCTTTGGCACACACCCCGGCTATCTGGACTGTTTTTCCAGGACGGAGGTTTAGTTGTTAGTGGTTAGTGTGAGAGAAGTCACTTCAGTGGCCTTTCTCCTGCCCGTTGAGCCTATCTGGGTGGGATCCCGTACTCAAAGCTTTTTCAAAGGAACATTGCCCTACGCTTGGTTTAATCAATAGCATGTCACAAGTGTTGCGAGTCCAGTTAATCACAGACTAAACAATTGCACCAATGACATGTCAAGAAAAAGAAAAGTATATAATTAGGTTTCCAACTGTAATGTCACCCAAAACAAAAACAAAACAACGTTTTTCTCCTTGACGTCATATTCAAAACAAAAACGAAATAAAATGAAACGTCGAAAACAAAAAGAGAAAAAAGCATTAAATCTCATTCATCGATGTCAAACCGAAATGCTAGACTTTCACAAGAAGTAATGATAAACTACATAACACTATTGTTATATTGTTTGATTGGGTCATAATAATTCTTACGAGTTGTAAGTTGTCCAGCAGCTTGCAGAAGAGCCTGTTTTTCAATATTTTTCAACTCGTCGCCTAGACCTCTCTTTCCAATCCAGGAGCCAAGGCCTGACAGTCCCTTAGTTATTGCACCGCTAAGTACGCCGGTAAGTTGTTGAGTAAGTTCTGAAATTTATTATTTAAACGCAATATATTCATTGTTATTGTTTTCAAACTGAAGAAGACTTACTAAATTTATTTCTTATACACCCATTGGTCGTCTACATTGCGCAAGCATATCCATATTTGGGTTTTTTAAATGATCTGAGGGTCAAAATGGATAGGTAAAACGACCATAGAGGGGAGAAAAGAAAGGGAAAAGGGAAAGAAAGGATAGAAAGGAAAGGTGTTTCTATCAACACCCAAATGTTTTGGGGTTTTTTTTTAATAACTGCTTTAAGTGGGTGTCTAATGTAGTAAGAACAACACTTGGTATCCTAGAAATATGAATGAAGTATGGTAAAAATAGGTGAGGTTCAAAAAGAAGTATGGTAAACAGTTTTTATTTATTTTTATTTGTTTTGTTTTTTATTTCCAAACAAGCTACAAAGTTGTTGGGTTTTTGTTTGGGGTTTTTTCTTTCGGGTTTTTGTTTGGTTTTTTGCTATATCTTTTAAAACAAAAACCAGTCTAATTAAAATTAGCTCCACTATTACATGTGGATCTAACACCAGCCAGTTGAAGCTCATGTCCACCAATCAAAACCTTACTTGCAGAATCCTGCCAGTGATTTAAAAATAATTTGAAAACATTCCGAATTATCCTGAGGGTATACGATATGTTTCATATTGTATTGGTAATAAATGAAATACTAAACTACCTTACCTGTCATACCATCTTTATGAAACTTATGAACAGTGCTCGTATGTGACACGCTTTTGCTCGTCAAATAAAAAAAACCCTGTTCACTCGTTTCATAAAAATGATATGGCAGACAAACTCGTTTAGTATTCTATATTTCTTTATTATCATGTTTTGTTAACATCTAACTTAAAATAAACTGGAACACTCAGTTAATTTCATTTTCTATAGTTATTTTCGTCCTTATATTCAATTAATGACCGAGTGACGTTATTTTATTTCATTTCATTTCAACTTATTTGTGTGCTTATATTCAATTAAGGTTGAAGCACTCTGGCTTGGGCACAAATACTCCGTCTATCCGGGCTGTCTGTTCAGGACAGAGGTTTAGTTCTTAGTGTTTACTGGGAGAGAAGTCAGTTAGTGGCCTTTCTCCTACACATTGAGCCTAACAAAAACAAAAGTACGAAATTAGGTTTCTATCTGTAATGTCACCCAAAACAAAAAGAAAATAACGTTTTTCTCCTTGACGTCATATTCAAGACTTTCCCAACCAGTAATGCTAGTATACATAACACCATTGTTATATTGTTTGATTGGGTCATAATAATTTAAAATTCTTACGATTTGTAAGTTGGCCAGCAGCTTGCAGAAGAGCCTGTTTTTCAAGATTTTTCAACTCGTCGCCTAGACCTCTCTTTCCAATCCAGGAGCCAAGACCTGACAGTCCCTTAGTTATTGCACCGCTAAGTACGCCGGTAAGTTGTTGAGTAAGTTCTGAAATTTGTTATTTAAACACATTGTATTTATTGTTATTGTTTTCAAACTGAAGAAGCCTTATTAAATTTGGTTGGTGAGAACAAAATTAGTTATTTTTGACAAAACATGCTTGTTAACACATACACATGCGTTAACACTTTAAAGACATACAACTGGCTGCTCCTATGTGATGACCAGGTCACCAATGCCATACCATCCAATGAAAAAAAGAAAGAAATGTCGAATCGATTACTCCGTTATGTACAAGATAACCTAAAACTGACTTTTCTGTGACACACAAGTTACCTATAAGCGCTAGGGCCGTAAATAGGTTTTCGCTTGAAAAAGGCTTTTAAATTTATTTTAAAACTGTTTCTTTTTTCAGGATATATGAGATATAGAATACAACATTCGTGTCCATTAGATACAATTTATCTTACAACTCCTTGTTTAAAAGCGTATCCAACTCGCTTTCGCTCTTTAGATTAATTTTAAAACAACTCGTTGTGAGATAAATGGTATCCAACGGCCACTCATGTAGTATTATCTATTTATTACACACCAGTGTAAAATATTACTCATACGATGATAATTAGTCAGTATCTAACTAGTGTAATATTGACACGCGTAGACTGGCGCGGTAGTTGTTTTATAATTTGAATGACGTCGGTATTCGAATGACGTCACTTTTCATCTCCCTGCAATAAAATCAATCTGGGTACATGACGCGTCCATTTTATGAACGTTAGAAAACATTAAATGTAAAATTTTCATTGAAACGTATCTATCCGTATTTGTACAAAACAGTGTAATTTTAAAGTGTACCATTACGAAATAGGGCCAAGAATTGAAATTGCGATAAGATAAGCTGTTATATTTGAGCTTATTGTGTACGAAGCCAAAACGATGTTGTGGTAAGTGTCTGTTGTCAAACTGCTACTCTTTGTTACAGCCCTTTGTACAAAATATCAGCATTACATCTTGTCAATCCTATTCACACATCTCAATCTTTGCTGGTCCAATCAACAATTTAGTCATATTGTGCTCCAAAATTTAAACTGTACATTGCTGACGTCACGTTGCTCATTGTGACGTCGTTTAAATTTACTTGTGATGCAGATCACTTGCTGACCCAATTCGTAGAAAAATGACGTGTAGTAGGTAGCAGCTTCTTTGCGAATGGTTTGTTTTGGTATAAAATAAAATACTAAACTAGCTTACCTGTCATAGCATCTTTATGAAACTCGTGAACAGTATTGGTATTGGTATCGGTAGTTTTCTATATTTCTTTATTATCATGTTTTGTTAACATCTAACTTAAAATAAGGTGGAACACTTGGTTAATTGCATTTCACTACGTCTGTCTGGGCTGTCTGTCGAGGACAGAGGTTTAGTGGTTAGTAAGAAAAAGGTCAGTTTAGTGGCCTTTCTCCTACCCTTGAGCCTAACAAAAACAAAAGTACGAAATTAGGTTTCCATCTGTAATGTCACCCAAAACAAAAAGAAAAGAACGTTTTTCTCCTTTACGTCATATTCATAACAAAAACAGAAAAAGCGTTAAGTCTCGTTCGTCGATGTCAAACCGAAATGCTAGACTTTCCCAACCAGTAACGCTAATATACATAACACCATTGTTATATTATTTGATTGGGTCATAATAATTTAAAATTCTTACGATTTGTAAGTT
The DNA here is from genome assembly GCF_016097555.1 of Gigantopelta aegis. Classification (NCBI taxonomy): domain Eukaryota; kingdom Metazoa; phylum Mollusca; class Gastropoda; order Neomphalida; family Peltospiridae; genus Gigantopelta; species Gigantopelta aegis. The sequence continues at coordinate 45,959,427 of NC_054699.1, read as the reverse complement.
GTCCAGCAGCTTGCAGAAGAGCCTGTTTTTCAATATTTTTCAACTCGTCGCCTAGACCTCTCTTTCCAAACCAGGAGCCAAGACCTGACAGTCCCTTAGTTATTGCACCGCTAAGTACGCCGGTAAGTTGTTGAGTAAGTTCTGAAATTTATTATTTAAACACAATGTATTCATTGTTATTGTTTTCAAACTGAAGAAGCCTTATTAAATTGATTTATTACACACCCGTTGGTGAGAACATCATTTGTTATTTTTGATAAAACATGCTTGTTAACACATACACATG